>NC_142952.1:6209152-6214152 GCF_046866305.1 Octopus bimaculoides
AGTTGACATCGGAATGATTTGAACTCAGAACAAGAATGTTCTCCTGAGTGCTAACGATTCTGCCATCTAAGGCACAAGAACAGAACATTTCACGCTGAGGGGCTTAGTCGAATTTATCGAGCATAGTACTTGACTAGTCTTTGAATTTCTCGACCCTGAGGGAATGGAAAGTAAAGAAAACTTCGGCAGTATTTGAACCGAGAAACGTAAAGAACTGGAAGAAATAAAGCAAGGCATTTTGACCAACGTTTTCTAACAATTCTGCCAATCCTGCATACTAACAATTCACGGAAGAGCTACCTGGAGATAACCACTTATAGATCGATAAAAGATTTATTGATTTTTCTTGTGAATATTTGTACTTTCCAGGCTCATATAGGAGACGAAAATAGGGTTTTTAGAGTTGTGAAATGTGAAAGGTGAAAGAAGAGTTTGTGGATCACTTAACAATGATTATGAAAACTTACTCGATGCTTGGACTAGCACGTTTTATGAACGCAGTTATGGAAATTATTCATAATCGATTTTATAAGCTCAATACTTGAATAGCGGTTATATCTATTGTCTTGCGTTCAGCATTATAAATATCTGTGTATGTATCTTTACCTGTTTATCTATCTATCTATCTATCTATCTATCTATCTATCTATCTATCTATCTATCTATCTATCTAGCTATCTATCTATTTATCTCTCTCTCTCTCTCTCTCTCTCTCTCTCTCTCTCTCTCTCTCTCTCTCTCTATATATATATATATATATATATATATATATATATATATATATCTGCCTACGTAACTATCACTATATGTATACATACACACACACGCACACACACACATATATGCATATATGTTTGTATGTGCGAGTGTTTATGCATGTATATATTATGTGTGTGTGTGTATGTGTGTATGTGTGCCTGCGTATATATGTATATACATGAACATGACGAATAATTAGTTAATACCTTGGGAAACTTGCAATATTAATAACAGCAATAAAATCAGATTTTATACTCGTTGTTCTGTGAGCTTTGCGTTGCTCCTCTTCAGCACGAGTTAAGTAATATGGCTTGTTGAATGTTAGCAACGCAAATACAGTTTTATACGACCACACACACACACACATGCAAATACACACACATACACACACACACGCACACACACCACACAAAAATATATATTTCAAATTTATAGAAAAAAAAAAGACGAAGAGAAGTGTAGGAAAAACAAGCAAGTGTATTAGTTTGATGTTCGGGAAAATGAAAGAGTATTTTAGGTCTTAGGATTCGAGCCTATGCTCCTCCGCAGAAAGGAATAAGAGGAATGTATATATATGTATATATATATATATATAGTTGGAATTTACAAAAAATAAATAAACAAAACAAAAGACGAAGATGGACGTGTAAACAACAAAAAGATGTATTAGTTTAACGCTCGGGAAATGAGAAAGTGTTAGGGTAAATATGTGATCTATCTTATTGTAGATTTTACGCAAACGTGCCTCCTTCTTCGGTTGCTCGACGACTAATGTCTTTGTAAACAACTTATAGGGAAGATACATGAGGAATACGAGTTCTTAAACCTTCTTTGTCACTCTTCTTATGAATCGAGATGGTGATCGACTTTTTCCAAAGCAAGGATATTCTAACTCTCCCTCAGATAGCGACTGAAATGAAAAACAACGATTTTCCGCAGCTTTTCACCCCCGTGCCTTCACATCTCTATTGCTGAGCCATCTTTTCACGGAGCTTTACCTGCTTTCATCAGCTTAAGGACATTTTCAATTTCACTGACCTGGATAGGTGGCACCACTTCCAATAGTTATGACAGTGGCGAGCTGGCAGAAACGTTAGCATGCTGGGCGAAATGCTTTGCGGTATTTCGTCTGCCGTTACGTTCTGAGTTCAAATTCCGCCGAGGTCGACTTTGCCTTTCATCCTTTCGGGGTCGATAAATTAAGTACCAGTTACGCACTGGGGTCGATGTAATCGACTTAATCCCTTTGTCTGACCTTATTTGCCCCCTCTATGTTTAGCTCCTCGTGGGCAATAAAGAAATAAATATTTAGGACAGTGAAGGATCGACCTTCACTGCTAATTTTAAAAGAAGTGTTTGGTGTAGAAGGCATTACATACTTCTTCCATCTCCCCTTTGCCCGTCCCAATGAGTAGATACTTGTTCTTCAACGCTGTCACCTCTGACCTATAGTGAACTAGCTCTTCCCTGTATCCTATTCTCTTTTCATTCATCTGCAGTCTGCATCAGTTTCTTCCGTCCATAATTCTCCAAGTCATTTCCTAGAAGTTGTCTGATCGTTTTGCAGAGAAAGGAATTTTCGATGAAGAGGAATACGTGATCTTTAATGTTCCTCTTCATAGTTTCTCCGTTTTGCTAGCATTTTCCTCGTATGTAGGTATATATGCAGGTATATGTATGGATATATATACGTAGGTATATATGTATACATACATATATATATATATATATATATATATATATATATATATATATATATATATATATATATATATATATATATATGTAAGTATATATGTATACACATATATACGTACACACACACACACACACACACACACACACACACACATATATATATATATATATATATATACATAAGGGCATTACTATAGAAGAATGCCTCACGCTAAACTACCATAATAAACACATTTTTTTACAAAACGAGGAAGATGCAACTCTCAAAAACTGGCCTCTTAAAAACATATATATATGTAGACGTGTGTATGTGTGTCTATGTGTGTATATATATATATATGTGTCTCTGTGTATAAATGTATGTGTGTATGTGTAGATTTATTAGATTGTCACCGGCGTTACAATTTACAATAACAGCCGTACTGTTATCATTCTTCAGATTGTAAGTGCACACACACACACACACACACACACACACATATGTATGAACGTATAAATACGTATATATATATATATATGTGCGTGTGTGTATGTGGTCGTTCTTGTACATATATGTATATATATGCGTGTGTGTGTGTGTATAATGTGCTGGTGAGGCGTATTGTCTCTCTGTATTAGATATATGTGTGTATATCCATGCGTTTCTACACAATAAATTCCTTATTTTTTTTATGGCATTTAATATATAATTTCAAAATTTTTTTATTGCTATTTTATATCTTGTTATTGTTTAAAACATTTCAAAAAATTCAGAAATTGATTTTTTTTCAGATATTTCCCATTTTCTAAATTGTTTTTTAAGAGTACAACAACAATAATGACAATAACAGGCCCGCCCCAATTCTTACAGCCACCACCACCACCACTAACACCACCGCTACTATCATCACTACTCTCCACACGACCACCACCAACGAAACCACCACTGTTAACACCACCTCCACCACCACCACCAACAACAACAAACACCACCACTATAATTACCATCACCACAACTACCACTACCACTGCCACCAATGCCAAACACCACCACTATAATTACAACCACCACAACTACCACCACTATACCACTACCACCGTGACACATTCCACACTATCACCACTACTCCCACCATCAACACTTTCTCTACAACCCAACCACGACCACCACCATTACAACCGCCACTACCACTAATACTACTAACTCTACGATCACTACTACAACACCGCCACCGGAGTGATGATGATGATGATGATGATGTTGATTGCGGTGGTGGAGGTGGTGATGACGACGACGATGACGACGACGATGACGATGGTGGTGATGGTGATGATGATGATGATGATGATGGTGCTGCTACTGCTACTCCTGATAATGGTGGTGGTGGTGGTGGTGTTGATGGTGATAATGACAGTGATAGTGTTAGTGGTAATGGTGCTGATGATAACGGTAAGGACGATTGTAACGGATGATGACCACGACAATGATGATGATGATGATGATGATGATGATGATGATGATGATGATGATGATGATGATGATGATGATGGCGATGACGATGACGATGATGGCGATGACGATGATGATGATGACGATGATGATGATGATGATGATGATGACGATGATGATGATGATGATGATGATGGCGATGACGATGATGATGATGACGATGATGATGATGATGATGATGATGATGATGATGATGATGATGATGGCGATGACGATGACGATGATGAAATTGACGATTGTGAGGATGACGACGACGACGATGACGACGACGACGATGACGACGACGACGATGATGATGATGATGATGATGATGACGATGATGATGATCCTTCAGCTGCTGGTGGTGATTATAATGATGATGATGATGATGGCGAAAAATACGACGGAAACGACGACGTCGATGATGGCAATGATGGTTATATTCACAACAACAACAACAATAACAACAACAAAAACAAAAACAACAACAACGACGACGACGATGATGATGATGATAATGATGATGACGAGTATTCTGATGAGGGTGGAACATGATAGAAAATGGTAGAACCGTATAAAACTGCAAAAACAAAAAAAAAAAGAAGAAGGGGTTTGCGTGCCAAAGATATTTCGCCAAGAAATTGAATAACCGAAAACTACGCCATTTCTTAATTTTGCCAAAAGAAAAGGAAACTACCACGTGACTTGCAATATTTTTCGCCAATTTTGCTTTTGATAATTCTAGCTTTCATCTCAGATAAAATTGATGCCGACTGAAAAAGAAATTTGCCTCAATTGTCCATTTCTTGCCCCTTCTTTCCCTCTTTATCTCTCAGCGTTTCTTCTTTGTCTCTCTTCCTCATCCCCGTCCTCATCCCTTTTTGCTATAACTCTCTTCTCAGTTTCACCCCTTCTTTCTCTCTCCCCTTCTCTCATTCTTTCTTTCTTCTTTTCTCAAATAAACATTTCCCGTTACTGGCCACTTTACGCTCTCAAATACTCTCTATGACTTTCACTTTCGTTTTTCAAATTCTTTCATTCTATTCTATTCTTTCTTTCAAATATATCTGTCCTT
>NC_142952.1:6221652-6226652 GCF_046866305.1 Octopus bimaculoides
AGTAACTACGAGCAAATAAACTGCATGAGCACAGACGCACGCACACACATACACACACATACAGACTCCGCAGGCACAGACATAAAGACAATAGCACGTTTTATCACAGTAACAGCTATAAGCATTACATATACAGATAAACAGAGATACACACATCGGAATTACGAATCATGCCAACATACAAGATTGTCTCGGTGAAAAACAATGAGGAACATAAGCCGGGGAAGTATTGGAAGTCAATCATGCCAATCAAGTGTCTTCACATGGAATCAAATGTTTAGAGTATTGACGTTTATACGCATGACTAGTTTCTCAAAATTCCCAAGTGAGTCGCGGATAAACGATGCATTCTACAATACTAGACAAAACACACGGCTAATTCAACGGGAAACGGAAGCGGATTTCTACTTTTCTTATGTGTGTGTTTGTGTGTGTGTGTGTGCGTGTGTGTATTTATATATGTGCGTGTATATATATGTGTATATATATATGTATATATATATATATATATATATATATATATATATATATATATATATATATATATATATATATATATATATATATATATATATATGCGTGTATATATATGTAAATACACAGCTATATATACATACACATACACAAACACAGACACACACACACACACAGACACACACACACACACACACATATATATACACACACACACGTGTTCGCGTATATATGAATTTGCCTATGAGCCTCTGATTATACATTACTTATATTTGGGCAGTCATGCTTGAATCTATCTATCAATCTATCTATCTCTCTATGAATCTCTCTGTCTCTCACTCTCTCTCTATATATATAATGTATATATATATACTTATATATATGTATATATATATATATGTATGTATATATATCTATCTATCTATCTATATATATATATATATATATATATATATATGTATGTATATATATCTATATATATATATATATATATATATATATATATATATATATATATATATATATATATATATATATATATATATATATATATATATATATATATATATATATATATATATATATATATATATATATATATATATATATATATATATATATGCAGCTGTGCGTGCGTATTGACATATCTATGTCAGGTTCCTAGATTATATATAAGCATTCATGTATGCGCAATGATTCACTGAACATGACTTGTAGCGCATATCTTCTCACTTATACATACATACATACATACATGCATACACACAGACAGACCCACCCATATATATATATATATATGTGTGTGTGTGTGTGTGTGTGTATTTGTATATACACACAGGTATATGCGTATACACATATGTTTGTGTGTATTTCTCTATGTGTTTTAGTCACTGCAGCAGCAATTTAAAAGGTTCTTTCCTTCTTAAATCTTGTACGTCTACTGTCACCGACTTTTGGCAATCTGCAGCGTTATGTTCGATATTAGGAAACCTACACTCGTGACCATGAATTTGTGCGGCCATGTAGAAAGACATATGCACTGCAACATAGCGGATCGTTAAAAGAGAACGACATAAAATCTACCAAATTTAAAAAAAAACATGGGTGCAGAAGTCGATCTGTTGGGCTAAAATCCTTCAAATTAATACTGCATCATGGCCATTGTTCTATAACAGAAAGAAGCAAAAGCTAAACCCTAGCAACAGGGCTCCCAGGCACACGCATATTTAAGATAGTTAAGTATGCTTGTTACAAGCTTTTAGTTTCATGAAGCCGAGGATCATTCCAGTTTCCCTGCCATGTATGCGACATTGGTGTTACGTCACTTCCGCCGCATCTGAATGCAACCGTTGTTTATTTTGGAGTTCATACTACCTCAGGTACACGTGGTATTCATTTACTGAGTAGATTGTTGTAGCGAAAAGTAAAGCGTCTTGCTTAAGGAGACAATGTACCTTACATACAGGGAACAAAACCCCAAGTTTTCTGTTTAAATGCCAAGTCATATAACTGGTATGCCTTGTATTTTCTCACTGTCGTTCGTTTGTAGTATTACACACACATACACTCTCATACTCGCCTACATTCATATGTGTATATGCATATGTATGTATGTATGTATGCATGTATATATATATATATATATATATATATATATACATATGCATGTGTATATATATATATATATATATATATATATATATATATATACATATACATGTATATATAAATATATATATATATATATATATATATATATACATATACATGTATATATAAATATATATATATATATATATATATATATATATACATATACATGTATATATAAATATATATATATATATATATATATATATATATATATATATATATATATATATATATATACATATATATATATATATATATATATATATATATATATATATATATATATATATATATATATATATATATATATATATATATATATATATATATATATATATATATATATATATATATATATATACGATGAGATTTTTTTCAGTTTTCGTCTACGAAACGTACCAACAAGTCTTTGGTCGGGCAAAGGCTATAGTTGAAGACACTTGCTCTTTGTGCCACACAGGGCAACTGAACCTGGAACCTTGTGTTTGAGAAGCCAGCTTCTTACCACACGTACCACACAGTCACGCATACACCTATATGCACTCATACGTAAAAAAGAAAGAAAAAGGAGTGAATTCAACAAGTCTAACTGCGAAATATTATTAATTGGCAAAATCGACTTTAATAGAATCGCTTAGAAAAAAAAGAAATATATATATATATATATATATATATATATATATATATATATATATACATACACTGAGGTGAGGTTCGCGTATAATATATTAATTTCATCGTTTTATAGCATTGGTAGAAATGATGTGGAAAGTCTGCATAGCACCAAGGAAAGAATTCTAGTAAAATACGCCAATAAATATTTGAATACATATCAGAAATACAAATGGTTCTGTCGTTATTAAGAGTGACTAATGCGAATTTATTGTTAAGCCAAATATATATTGTCTGCTATATGTTGCATCTGTGAAGAAAAGAAAACATGTATAACAGAAATGCCATTACCTATGAAAATATATTAAGACGAGTAGAAATATAATCGAAAATATATATTAGGAATTTGCTGTAACAAATACAAATATAAGTATACGATACGAGGCTTCATACACTGGGATGGAAACAGAAGCATGAAGATAAATTCTCAATAGAAAAAGAAAAGACAATTTAGTAACATATATATATATATACACACATGCATACATATATATATATATGCACATATATATGCACACATATATGCATATATATATGTAAATATACATATATATACATATATATATATGTATATATATATATGCATGTATATATGTATATATATACATATATATATATATATATATACATATATATATATATATATATATATATATATATATATATATATATATATATATATATATATATATATATATATATATATATATATATATATATGCACATATATATGCAAATATACATATATATGTATATATGTATTTATATATATATGCATGTATATATATATATATATATATATATATATATATATATATATATATATATATAAACGTGTGTGTGTGTTTGTTATAAAACAAAATATATTACCCCTGCCACCAAAGAAGAAAAAAAAAACACATTTTACATGGAAATACTTTTAGTACTTTGGGTTTGAATGCATGTATAGTTTATAGGACCAAAGTCAAAAATAAAGATAGCAATGTTGATGATGATGAGGATGCTGATGATGATGATGAGGAGGAGGAGAAAGAGGTGGGGGACAATGACGATGATAATAATAATGATGATGATGAGTAATAATGGTAATAATAGGTTATTGTCGACGACAAACGTGTATAGAGTACAAGTAGAAACATATGTTACGTGTTATGTATATATATATGCATACGTGCACAAATATATTGGATATATGTATGTTTCTATGTGTGCTCGCGTGTGTACGTGTATGTGTGCGTGTATGTGTGTGTATGGATTGATACACGGAACAATAAATGCTGTGTAATTACATTCATTGGCTTACAACTGTTTCCATTATACGGAAACGTGAACCCATGTGTGAGTGCCTTGGGGAGACAGGTGAAGTCTGTCGTAGAGCTGCGAGGCAGGAGAAAGAAAGAGAGAGAGAGAGAGAGGGAGAGAGAGAGAAAGAGAGATATTAAAATGTTGGACGAACCTCGAGTGAGCTCAATAATTATTCTGTTTAATTAATAGTAATTGGCGTTTTGAACCACCCGGTAAGTTCCATATCCTAGCATTTAAATCGTAACCCGAAGCGCATATGAAACGAAAAGACACTGCTGAACAACTGAAACCAATGGCTGTCACATAGAAGTGCGAGGCAATGAGAGAGAGGGAAGAGAGGGAGGGAAAGAGAAGGGGAGAGTGAGTTCGAGAGAGAGAGAGAGAGAGAGAGAGAGAGAGAGAAACGTGACATCAAAAACGTTCGAAGAACTTCTGGGGCCCTCAGTAAATCACACGGTTTCCATCTATCAGATCTACTCATAGGGATTCGGTCGACCCGAGGCTGTAGTAGAAGACACTAGCCTAAGGTGCGATGCAGTGCGATTGAACTCAGAACCATGTGGGTACACTAAGTTGTTAACATAGAAAATGGATAACCACTTCTTTGGCAGCTACCGTCTATAAATACAATAAATGGGCTTTATTAAGCTAAACAGTGATAAAATATATTGAAACTGGTTAAATTTTTTTTGTCATGAATAAAACACGAACGAATAAAATTCATTCACTGGGAGTTTGAACCACTCAGGAAATTCAGAATCTCAGCTTTTTATGTCCTTACCCACATATATGAAACAAAAAGACATTACTGACAAATTCAAACGAAAACCATTGATTCTTTCATTTTTTTTTCTTCTCTTTCTGTCTTCTTCACATTGGCAGACAGCCACGTAATT
>NC_142952.1:6231652-6246652 GCF_046866305.1 Octopus bimaculoides
TAGAATCCCGGACCGGGCTGCGTGTTGTGCTCTTGAGCAAGACACTTTATTTCACGTTGCTCCAGTTCACTCAGCTGTAGAAATGAGTTGCGACATCATTGGTGCCAAGCTGTATTGGCATTTGCCTTTCCCTTGGATAACACTGGTGGCGTGGAGAGAGGAGGCCGGTATTCTTGGGCGATGCGGGCCTTCCATAAACAAACTTGCCCGGACTTGTTCCTCGGAGGGTAACTTTCTAGGTGCAATCCCATGGTCAGTCATGACCGTAGAGGGTCTCAGCATATACCAAATCTGCTCACAAGGATTTAGTCGGCCCGTGGGTGCAACGCAGTGGCACTGAACCCGGAACCATGTCGTTGGGATGCAAGCTTCTTACCACACAGCCACGGTTGCACCTTTCTAACACACGGCCATGTATGTATTACATGTGACTACGTATATATACGGCAACTGAGTGCACATTTGTTATTAATATTCAAAGAGGTTACATATGCATTATAATGAAACTTGGATGCCTATAATGTATGTGTGTGTGTGTGTATTTGTGTCTGTGTGAGTGCATTAAAAGGAAACCATACAAGGCGAAACAAAAATGACATTGTACTTTTATTTCAAAAATCTCTTAAATTATATTCAGATTTCAAACATAAGACATTTAAAATTCATATTTTGGAATACACAAGTATACACGCAAGTGGTTATTGATATACTAATAAAAATCTGTACCTACAAGCTACACACATATAAATATATATATACACACACACTCTCACACACGCACACACGCACATACACACATTTATATATATAGATATGTGTGCGTGTTTTGTTGTGAGTGCTTGTAGATGAAAAGGAAGTGCAAAAATGGCATAAAGATAAGAAGTGAAGAACGGTGTACAGAGACACATATACACGCATATGTAGGTACCAATCTCTCCTCCTTTCTCTTCATCTCCCTCTCCGTCTTTCCCTCCCTCTCTGTCTCACTCTCCATGTATATTTGTGCATGTATGTATGTATATTTGTATGTATATATATTATAGTGTTAATTTGATTATGAATGTATAAAATTTTTTATTTACGCTTGTATATTGATATATTTATGTTTATATCACAATATGTACACACACAAACGCACACACACACACACATATATATGTATGTATATATTTATACATGTATATATATATATATATATATATATATATATATGAGTATGTATATATATATATATATAGGTGAGTGTGTACGTGTGTGTACACATATATGTGCATGCTTGTGTGTGTGTGTTTGTGTGTATATATCCATGTGTGCCTGCTTGTGTATGTGTATATGTGTGTATGTGTGTATTTGTATGTGTGTGTGTGTGTGTGTGTGTGTGTGTGTGTGTGTGTTCGTATGCGTGCGTGAGCGCGTATGTGTGCACATGTGTAATTCCCTTCGGTTATTTAAGTCAATATCAAAGTAACTTACTATTATAAGCATATTGAATTTTCAAGCTAAGATTCTTTTATTGAGGACATTTTCTCTTTTGTGAAAAATTTGAAAGAAAAACATAGGTCAAGAGACAGAAGATTTAGAATAACACACACACACACACACACACACACAAACACACGCACGCACGCACACATACACAAATGCTATGTATAACGTCTTTATGTAAAAAGTTCGTTTCCATATTATAGTATTTATATATATATACATATATACATACTTATACGTATACGCGCAGGAGTGGTTGTGTTGTAAGTAGTTTGCTTCCCAACCACATGGTTCCAGGTTCAGTCCCACTGCGTGGGACCTTGTACCAATGTCGTCTACTATACCTTCGGGCCGACCTAAGCCTTATGAAAGGATTTGATAGACGGAAACTGAAAGAAGCCCGTCTTATATATATACATATATATATATATATATATATATATATATATATATATATATATATATATATGTATGTATGTGTGTGTGTGTGTGTGCGTGCGTGCATGTGCGTGTGTTTGTGTGTCGGTGTTTGTCTCCCCATGATCGCTTAACAACCGATCTGGGGGTGTTTACGTCCCCGTAGCTTAGTATTACGGCAAAAGAGACCGATAGAATAAGTACTAGGCTGACAAAGAATAAGTCATGTGTGTGCACTTGTCTGTGTGCGTGCGTCAGTGTGTGCGTGTGTTGTGTGTATCACGCGCGGGGTTCAGCGTGTGTGAATTTACACGTTTGGATTATATCGCTGGTGATAGCAGCGATTCATCTCTTCGCCTGCGATGTATGGAAAAAAAAGGAGACAGTGTCGGAATAGGCGCTGGTATCGCAATTAGCCAGTGAGCTTCTTAATGTGAAAGTGTGTTGCTCAAGAGTACAAGTCACAGCTGGCCTACAAATCGAAACCGTGATGATCTGATCGTCAGGTCAACATGCCCTTTAAGGCACGCGCCATCACTGTATTTATGTGCTAACATTTAACAACAGTGCTGGAATATTGCTCATACAAAAACTTCACACACACATAATTAAATATTGCTCTTCGGCTGACATAATGTCGTCGAATGTAATTTCTGTATGTTTCCTAAATATTTTTCCCACACAAAATATGAAGAAAAGCAATAAATAAACAGAAATAACACTCGACAGACATTGCATTGCAGCTGCTGCTGTTGGCGCCATTATTGTATTGGGAAAATAATTTTTCGAAAATAATGTTTCTTTAATTAGATAAAGTGAATGATATAATGTAATCAAGCAAAATATTCGTAATCTGTGCGCGCGCATGTGTTCCTGTGTGTAATTATGTGTGCATGCATATATATATATATATATATATATATATATATATATATATATATATATATATATATATATATATATCTTGAGAGCTACATTCATATCGTAGTATTATGCGAAAATAAATTCGTAGACAATATCCCACAAGACACAGATCAACACCTCGCCGTTGATATGAATATCCAGCTGTAAAATATTTGACCGCAACGAAGAAATGAACACGTGACTACTAACATATAAGATTAACAGTATATATATATGAATTGAACCAATATATGAGAAACAAGACAGACACGATACAAGTTTAGGTTGCGAACGTGTCTTTATGAAGATCTGAAATTGTAGAATATATATTTAGCAACTTTATTTTTCTAAACTTTGATAAAAACTATTAACAATAAACGAAAACTTTAAAATAAAAGGATAAAACATGAAGACAGTCATGTACTTAAAGAAACATGTATATAAGCCAAAATGTACATCATAGTTATACTAAATAGACTGCCTCAGATTTGAAAATCTGTAGCTTTAACTGAGGCGACGCAATCAGGTCGAAACGCTATTGTCTTGATGTTACTGAATTAAGTGTGTTGTGAACGCATATCATTTGAATGAATAGGCTGTCTTTCAGTATTTGTTCCAGCTCTCTACGCTCTAAGTTTAAACCCTGACGAAGTCGCATTATTTTTGTTCCCATTCTTCCTTCAATAGGTAAAATACAATTGCAAAGCTGGTGCAGGACTTCTCTCCTTCCAGCTCCATCGTCGTGTGCATTTAGCTGCGTGAAGACTGAAAAGGTTGTTGGAAAGATATTGTATCTTCTCGCTTTTAGGTGTCATTCATTTCTAAACAAATTTGTGTTCGAATTGTTACACATCTGGTTGCTATTTCCAGAGAGTCGAGCGACCAACTTAAACCTCCTCCTTGGGTCGTCGAACAAGCAGTGTAAAAGTTTTCTCTTCGGATGATATTCAATCAAAATTGATCGAGCGATTGCAAGGTCGACTCAAGCATAGATATATATTTCTCAGGCCAATAATCTCGCCTCCAAATAGCTAGCTAATTTAAACCAAACACGGAAATATATGTACATAATTCAGCTGAAATATCTCAATGTTTACTGAGATCAAGTTTTAAGTTGATACCGCCAGCGTATAAATCTTTGTGTCATTGCAATGGCTTTTTCCAGATAACATATTTACTTACTCGACTGACATAGAATAGACAACATCCGAATTGCATATTTTCCCCCATAGATACATGCATACATATATACATACATACATACATACATACATACATATATTCATACATATATACATACATACATACATTCATGCATGCATGCATACATACATGCATATATATATATATATATATATATATATATATATATATATATATATATATATATATATATATATATATATATATATATATATATATATATACGTATATATATGTATATATATATCTATATATGTATATATATAAATGCATATATATGTGTGTGTGTTCCTGTATATGTTATGTATAGATATATATACACACACGCATGCATGTATATATATGTATGTATATATATACATGCATACACACACGCACACACACACACACACACACATATATATATATATATTTATATATATACAGAGAGAAAGAGAGAGAGAGATAGAGATAGAGAGAGAGAGGATATGTAGAAGAGAGAGACTGAGCGTGCGTGCATGTGTGATTGTGTGAGGTAGGCGAGAAGAAACTCTACAAACGCTAGAATACAAGACAACTTAATAATGTCTGTCGTATCGTTTTGCATAGCGAAGGCAAACCGCAAACCGAAGATTAGAATGAAATATAGGATAGCTTCGACCATAAATAATCTCCAACGTATGGCAAAATTATCAGACAGAAGGATGATACCAACGCAACTGACATCGTATTTTCAAGACTGCAGTTGCGTAAGATCACATATGAATCACTGCGCAAGACCTAGCTTATAAATTTCTGTCATAATCAGGCAACCTATATTATACGACAATCGATGAGGTAGCAAGTTCCTGCAAACACCGACAGAGACCAAAGCTCAATCCTGATTAATGTATTCGTAAGTCAGAAAGCATGGTTCTGCAGCAGTCAAGTACAATTAATTTAAGCGTAGAATTCCGTATAGTTATTTGATTTGATTTCCGTATGATATTCTATAAATCCGTTGTCTGGTTGAATTTCATTATTATCAACGTGACTAAAGTGGCCACCAAACACCATGAGGTATTGTAAGGTCCTTTCAGTAGAGTTTTTTTTTTCTTTTTCCTGTTGTAAATATTCGAACTCCAAACCATGTATCTGAGGTAGCATCTTACTTTACTCCACTTGAAGTCTTTTGAAATAGTATATTGTCGTGGTACTTTATCTTCTGGCCATAAATAATAATTGGTATAACAAAAGCAACAATAACAACAACAACAACAACAGCAATAATAATAATGTAAGAACCAATTACATAAAATATAGAATGGACAAAACATCAGAAAGTGATAAGTGCAGAACTTGTGGACAAAATGTGAAACCGTATGGCATATTACCAGTCGATGTACGCCACTAGCCCAGAAAGAATATGAAACGTCATGACATATGCGGTGCAGAAACCCGTGCGTAGCAAATATGCGACCCGTATTGAACAAGCTAATATTGATCAATGGTGTGCTACCCATTAAGGCCAACGGACCTCATCTTTCCCGACGTATGATAAACAGGAAACTGAACAGATAAACGATGCGTCTGCAAAGTGAATTTAATCCAAGACAATTTTAACTAATGTGTACTTCAGTATATTGTGATTGTGCTGTGGATTTAGAACGAGGTTTAACTGATATTTTTAGCAGATTGAGCAACCGCGTAGAATCTTCCTCATCGTCTTGTCACTTTCGCTTCAACTCAGCGGAACAAATATTTGAACTGGCGGCGTTTCAGAACGTTGATCATCAGTCGGTCATTTTATGTTTTAATTTTATTTATTATTACCATTTTCTTTTTCTTTCTTTTTTTTTTTTTTGCTTCATTTGTATCAAAACAATTTTCACCATCAAACGACTTGGCTTGCTTCCCTTTCTTAGCTGTGTTTGTTTCTCTCCTTGTTTGCCCGTTCACTTGCATTATTTCACTTGTATTAAATCAATTGTTCGATAGAGTGAATGATTATTTGATTGATTTATATACTGATATATTGATATATTGATTAGTCACTTAACCTCGTTCGTGTCGATAGAACAACATTGACGACGTGTCGAGAAAGATGGATATTTTCACAGCTTAGCGAAGAAGAGAGAAATACCCAAGTCTCGAAAACACTGCCAAGGAAAAGAAAAGAAAAGAATTTTAAAAAAGACAATTAAGAACTCTCTTAGTTTTGAAGGAGGAAACTTAAAATATATAAAAATGGAGTATAACAACAAATGAAACAATAATACGTACATACACACGCACGCACGCACATACACACACACACACACACACACACACACACACACGCACCACAAATATACATATATGTATGCATTTTTATATAGATATATATTTATATATGTATACATATATAAATATAAGAAGTAAAAAGTAAATAGTAAAAGAGTCAAAAGGAAGAGTTAGTACGGTTAGGCAGCTTTTTTTTTGGGGGGGGGGATTCTAAGGGTGAACGAGCTCTATTTGTACTCTTATACGTTCTTAACAAAGTACACATCAACTGTGTATGTATGTATATATATGTAAATGTATATATGTATATATATGTATGTATATATGTATATGTATATATATGTATATATATATATATGTATATATATGTATATGAATATATATACATATGTATATACATGTATATACATATACATATACATATATATGTATATATATACATATATATGTATGTATGTATACATATATATATATATATATATATATATATATATATATATATATATATATATATATGTATACATACAGAGAGAGAGAGAGAGAGAGAGAGAGAGAGAGAGAGAGAGAGAGAGAGAGAGAGAGATAGAGAGGGAGAGGGAGAGTGAGAGAGATAATCAAGAAATGAGATCGGGGAGAATCTCAATATACAAAACACTTTGTAGCGCTCAAATGATTTGATCTTACTTGCGTTCTATACTGTTACCCAGAAAATATACTCTCCTCAAGCTGGAAAACGGTACGAGAAGTCGTTGTAGACCTCGATAGCAATAGAAGGATATCGTTAAAATACGGAATATCATTAAAATATGGATAAAATCATGGATCGACAGTTGATATCCACTGTTGTATGAAAGGAGCTCACGGAAGAGGTCAGTAGAAGCGACCAAGCCTTTGACGTTACAATATCTCAAGGAGTTACGTATATCATTCATGGCTAATATTGGCTTCAAATTTTAGTACAAGGCCAGCAATTTAGGGAAAGAGTTATGTTGATTGCATCGACCCCAGTACACAACTGGTACTTATTTTATCGACTCTGAAAGGATGCAAAGCAAAGTCGACCTCGGCAGAGTTTGGATCGTAGTTAATGTCGACAAATTGTAGGGCAGCAAGCTGGCCGAATCGTTAGCACGCCGAACAAAAGGCTTAGCGGCATTTCGCCCGTCTTTACGTTCTGACTGGCCAACTTTACCGTTCATCCTTTCGGAGGTCGATGAAATAATCACCAGTATATCACTGGGGTCCATGTAATCGACTAGCCACCCCACCCAAGAAATTGCTGGCCTGGTGTAAAAACTTGAAACCAATATCGACAAATTGTTAGCGTCGATCTGGCAGAATCTTTAGAACGTCAGGCAAAATGCTTAGCGCTCTTTCCTCCACAAATTCTGCCATGGTCCACAAGATTTTGGTTGGCCCGGGGCTATAGTAGAAAACAGATGTGAAATCAAATCTATATATTCAGGTGCATCACCTTGAGTTCTGTGGTTGTCCTTTCGGGGCGAATGTTAATTGGTCAGCAGAAGAGTCGCTAGATTTATTATAATTGTTGTTAGTTTAATTAGACACTTCAGAAAATTTAATCCTTTGTTGTCTCAATGTATTTAACACTCATTATACAAACGCGCTTATCGACTTACCATCAATTCGGCTGCTGCGTTTGCTTCAACACAGCTTGAAGCATCGGTTAACAACAAGAACGTTCCATATTATTACATTCATAATTACATTCTTACTCTTTCATCCATAATTATATTTGCAATAATATTTTTTTCTCTCGCCGTATAAATCTTCTCACATATAATAGTTTTTATTACATATTTATGCATTTATGCATATTTCTTACATATTATGTTCGTACATCGTATCTCTCAATCTCGGCAGCTTAATAACATAATGCTGAAATTTTATACGAATTACGGGGAGTAACAATTATATTTTCTGTTAATTAATTGTTGAATTGTTTCCCAATATTCTAATTGCTCAAACTAAGTTCTTTTTTTCTTTATCTATGAGTCTCTCTATAGGCAGTATTGTTTTGCAGTTAAAATGATTCTCACACACTTTCATTTCCACGCATGCACGCACGCACGCACACACACATGGGTGAGTGTACGAATGCTCACAAAATACATATAGTAGAAGTTATAGCATCATATGTATTCTTTCATTACGATCGTTTCAACAATATATAGTTCAGATTCTGGATAAATATAATTGTTTGTGTAATATTACATTATATTAAGGAGATCAGTATTCACCTCCTCAGACAAAGGTGAAAAAGATACATAGATAGGTATATATATATATAGACAGATAGATAGATAGATAAATAGATAGATTAGTCTTTTTGCTATTAATTTCACAACGGGTAAGATGAAACTAGATTTATTCCTTTAGATATTTTAATCCAAGTGTAACGTCCATGCTGCAGCAACGACTATGCAAATTTTCATGGTACTAAGGCCATCGCTGTTTACAAAATATATGTACATGCAAATGTGAATCTCTCCTCCTATACACACACACACACACAGACACACACACGCACACACACATATATATACATATATGCATGAATATATATGTGTATATATATGGCAACACACTTACGCATATATATAAATGTATGGCTATATGTATACATGCCAATATGAATTTATGCATTATATGTTGATATACATAAGTGAATGTAGTTTGTGTTTGTGTTCATATGTACATATATGTTTACACACACACACGCACACACACATACTCACATACACACACGCGTATACACACAAACACACAAACACACACACACACACACACACGTATGTATATTCGCGCATATATATATAAACACTGACATTATATTGCAAAAAAATCAATATAATAAATATATTGTTTATTATTCTCCACGTATTATCATCATTATTATTATTATTATTATTATTATTATTATTATTATTATTATTATTATTATTATTGCTGTTGCTGTTGTTGTTGTTGTTATTATTTTTTTGCTATCTTTGTTATTATTCATAATGGTAATGGTGATGATGATGATGATAACAATAATAGTACGAGTTACTAAGTTGTTACTAGGTGAGAAAGAACCAATATTATCTATATTGCTAAAAGGCTTCTTTTAATCGTTTATGAGAAGGTACAGCTGAATTTGTTGTGAAATCTCTCACGCGTTTATTCTTTCGAAAACAATAAATTTTTGAAAATTTAATTCATAAAGCTTACCGAGAGGTCTAACTGTAAGCCCTAGCAAGATAAGCTGATAGGGGGAAACAGGCTAGTATTAACATATTTCATGTGTTACTTACAAAAAAATCTAATAGAACATTCATTCGAAAAGGAAGAGATGGGATTACTTCGAACAGTGATATTAATACATTTTAAATCTGTCTTATCCCCACGGGAGACAACTCGGAATTCGTTTCGCAGTTATTATACCTCCTCATTGAAGAATAGGTTTTACTTTATAAAACAATACAGTGATAAGAGATTTCTGCGTACTTGCATATTGTGGTGAAGGAGAAGATGACAAAAATTAACTTATTAAAAGCAAATAACAAATATCTCGTATTAACCAGTTGATTAACTAAAACATTTTTATAAGCTTTTAGGGGAGCCATATTTTATTATGTAACCATAATATACTATCAAGTAGATCATGGACATAGGCGCTGAAGTTAGCTTCCCAATCACATGGTTCCGGGTTCAGTCTCACTGTGTGGCACCTTGCGCAAATGTAAACAGCGGAAGTGAGCTAGAACGCTATAACTTAGTTCGGATGGAAAGCAGAGTTCAAAATCAATTTGTGCCAAGCGGCTTTAATCTGCGTGCTTTAGCTTCGTTACTATGGCAACAGTCCGGATACTTATTGATCTGGCCTCATATATATATATACATATATATATATATATATATATATATATATATATATATATATATATATATATATATATATATATATATATATATATATATATATATATATACATATATATGTATATATATATATATGTATATATGAATGTGAAGACTTCTGTGTCAGGTTAAATCATGTTTTATGTAGGTGCTCATGTCAACGTTTAGTCAGTTGTACTTTAGCGTATCTCCTTAACTTCCTTTCTTCTATTTTGTTTGCTTGATGCAACATAGCAGAATATACACACACACACACACACACACACACACACACACACACATACACACACAAACACACACACGTTCATGTACACACACACACACACGCGTTCGCACACACACATACACATCTCCCTTACCCTGTCTCTCTCACTGTCGTTATATATTTATATCTTGGTCTATGTATTTATCGAACAATCTACCTATCTATCTATCTATCTATCTATCTATCTATCTATCTATCTATCTATCTATCTATCTATCTATCTATCCATCTATCTATCTATCTATCTATCTATCTATCTATCCATCTATCTATCTATCTATCTATCTATCTATCTATTATCGCCCGGAGAAGCAACCCCATGCCGTCAAGTAGCGCCTCCGTCGTGGGACGTTGGACTGACGGTCCGGTTGAGATGCTCGGGGTCTGGTTTGGTCCAGACCTCCAAACGGAGAAGAACTGGGACGAGATAACGAGAAGGGTGGCCACTCTAGCCCGGCAATGGGCCGAGAGGAAGCTTTCCCTGAAAGGTCGGGCGGAGGTGGCGAACACGTACATCGCGTCCGTCATCTACTACCGCCTGACCGTCGTTCCTTGTCCCGACCCTACCATCACCAAACTGGAGCGCATCCTCTTCCGCTTCTTGTGGAAAGGAAGCGTTCCGATGGTTGGGCGATCCGTTTGCTGCCAACACCCGTTAAAAGGAGGACTGGGCATGCCGTGGTTGATGATGCGCAGACACGCGCTGAGACTGCGACATCTCCGGCTCTACGTAGACAGCGGTGAACAGGTGTGGTCACCGTTTGTGCGGCGCGCTTTCCCGCAGCTCGTCTCCATGACCGAACTGCAGTCATGGATCAAGAAGAGGCCGAGGAAGGGCGAATGGCACCGCGAGTGTCGCGCTGCTCTTCGGCAACTCCAACAACCCGGGTCAACCTTGAGCGACTGCATCACAACTAACGCATTCTATAGTGGATTAGTGGAGGGAAGGTACGACGACGATCTCGGGGCGAACCTGGGCGTCGACGAGGAATACCTGACCCGCCTGTTTAAGACGACCTTCGGGCCGGGACCTATGGACAACTTCCAGAGATCCCTGGCCTGGCAGTGCTATCGAGAAGCACTACCCGTTCGGGATAAGCTCTACAGGCATGGCTCGAGAAACACGGGGCCGACCTGTCCGAGATGCCGGCAGAGCGACGAAACCGTTCTGCACGCACTCGTACAGTGTCCCACCATTTCCGAGCTGTGGGCTTACGTCGAACAACTGCTATCGCGTGTGGGACGAGTCGGTCTATCAGCCGAGTCTATCGTGAATATTGTCGCGCCTCCTTCCTTTAAACGGGAAGGAAGAGCTATTTTCATCGTACTTGTGGCTATGGCGAAAGAATGTGTATGGTGGACGCGTCTGAAAGGTCTAGAGACAAAGACTTTCCTCTCTGGGCAATCTCTCATCAACTTCTTCAAGTATCACCTGAAGAGGAAGTTGAGAGTAGAAAGGGAAGTCTTGTCTAGTGAATGCTTCAAAAAAAGATGGGTGAATGTAGCAAGGATGGCACGTGTGAACGACGGAGCCATCTTGAGCATAACCCTATGAACAAGAAAAAAAAATAAAACAAAAAGGCAAAAGAGAGTCACTTACTGTTATAGTTTCTTCAATGAGAATATTGACCAAGGTTACCGTGGTCTTTTCCGTGGGCTTTTCCTTCCACGGCTAAACCTAAACTGTCCTCCCCTCTTTTTACACGAGAACATTACTGTGTGATACACGATCCCTATTGATCGGCCTTTCCTTTTCTTTTTTTTTCGATCCCTTTTGATCGAACTGCCCCTTTTTCCCTTCCTACGATCCCTTTTGATCGACACCACCAATTTTTTTTTTTTTTTTTTTTTTTTTTTCCTTCCTTCCCCCTCCCAAAAAGAAAAGCTCTACATTGTATTTGTCCCATCTTCGTTGAGCCCTGTGTGGCTAATAAAAGAAATGTATCTATTATCGCGTGTGGGACGAGTCGGTCTATCAGCCGAGTCTATCGTGAATATTGTCGCGCCTCCTTCCTTTAAACGGGAAGGAAGAGCTATTTTCATCGTACTTGTGGCTATGGCGAAAGAATGTGTATGGTGGACGCGTCTGAAAGGTCTAGAGACAAAGACTTTCCTCTCTGGGCAATCTCTCATCAACTTCTTCAAGTATCACCTGAAGAGGAAGTTGAGAGTAGAAAGGGAAGTCTTGTCTAGTGAATGCTTCAAAAAAAGATGGGTGAATGTAGCAAGGATGGCACGTGTGAACGACGGAGCCATCTTGAGCATAACCCTATGAACAAGAAAAAAAAAATAAAACAAAAAGGCAAAAGAGAGTCACTTACTGTTATAGTTTCTTCAATGAGAATATTGACCAAGGTTACCGTGGTCTTTTCCGTGGGCTTTTCCTTCCACGGCTAAACCTAAACTGTCCTCCCCTCTTTTTACACGAGAACATTACTGTGTGATACACGATCCCTATTGATCGAACTGCTCCTTTTTCCCTTCCTACGATCCCTTTTGATCGACACCACCAATTTTTTTTTTTTTTTTTTCCTTCCTTCCCCCTCCCAAAAAGAAAAGCTCTACATTGTATTTGTCCCATCTTCGTTGAGCCCTGTGTGGCTAATAAAAGAAATGTATCTATCTATATAATCATAAATATATAGGGGTCAGCATAAGTTGCTTCACCAACATATTACTAATTGGCAATTCCCTGCCCTATATTTGTATATCTATCTATCTATCTATCTATCCATCTACCTATCTATCTATCTAATCATAAATATATAGAGGTCAGCATAAGTTGCTTCACCAACATATTACTAATTGGCAATTCCCTGCCCTATATTTGTATATCTATCTATCTATCTAGCTAGCTAGCTATCCACATACCTATGATATATTAATTTATCAATGTGTCTTTCTATGTATGTATGCATGTGTTTATGTACGTGTATTATATGCAACTACTACTGTGTGTGTATATATATACACACACATATATATGCATGTATGTATATGTATACACACACACGCACATAATATATATATATGCAAAATCACACGCACTCATATACACATAGACATACACACTCTCACGCACACACATGCGCACATATAGCTTTATACATGCATTTTGGTCATGCGTCTTGATGCGTGACATTTTGAAATTTATATCGAGGAAACCTATCTGACCGAATGCTCTTCTTGTTAGTATCACTTCCTCAATAACACGACGCTCTTTCTAACATCTAGCTGATCTTGACATCATGCCTATCTACCACTAGCAAAGAGCATCGGAAGTATGGCTACAGAAGTATTTCTGTGCAGTCATTTGGAATGCTGAAACAAGCTGCTAATTCTAACCTCGAATAAGACGATGGTAGTCCCTTTCTAAAGGACATACTGGATCATGCTGTTTTGGTTGTCACTAAATATATTTAAAAAAAAAAAGACGTGAGGGTCATGGTTGGATAAATGTTGTTTTACGAACAGGAGATGATAGGCATCTAAACTGCAGCAAAGATGATAAAAATAGCAACAATCTCAACAACAAACGTCAGGAACACTATACTTTTAATATAAGTCTAAATCTCTTTGCTATCGGATATAAGGTTGGAATATTGCTGTGCTGATGACGGTTACTGAAGCAGAAACACGTGTCAAAGACTGCCATAATATTTTCAGATAATAAGCGTGTGTTTTTTCCATTAATTGCTTGTCAGTTTTGGTGAAGCATTAAATTCAAATATTGAGATACGGAATTGAAACCGCATTTGAAAAACAACTATTTGAATTGTTACCGCTTTTCTACACGGAAGACTTATTGGAGCATAAACAAAAAATACTCTTTCTTTGTACATATAGGGCCATTATGTAAAAATGGAACCCCTAATTTATTGTTAAATTTTGGTCCAATATTTTCTCCTTCATAATTTTCGCTTTGTTCCTTGTACCAGACGCACTCAATTTTTTTTTAGTTAAAACAAGTGTAAAATAGTGCGGCTAATACACGGGTAAATACAGTCTACTTTTCGTGTTAGCATACGGAATAGAAAACTTGTTTTCGCTACAGCTAATTACAGATCCACCCATCCAGTGTTTCCAAACATTCCCGCCGTGGCCCTCTCAGCTTATTCCTATACGTAAGAAAACTAGAACCGTGTTCTCTACGTCTTTAATATTATTATTTGTTTTTTTTCAGTGTAGGGAGTTTAAATTCAGGAAGGTTTGCTTGCTATTACTTACAATTCGAGAGACAACACATCAGCACAATTATTCGCAGACGACTTAGCTGTTGTTTTACGTCATGTCATGTTTGACTGGACATAAATCTAAGATAAAAGATATTGCAATCACCGAAACCGTCCAATCTATTTGTCTACTGATTGCATGGATGATCTTGCCTGAGCGAAGTGCTTCAGCTCTCTATATCAATCGCAGCAGACACAAGGTCATTTATTATGGAGATTTCATTCTACTACAGGTAGGTGACATTAACATATTTCGATTTCGTATGCACAACTCATTATATTTCATTTATTAGAACGTCTGCAGAGCGCTCCACTGAACTATTTTCAATT
>NC_142952.1:6249152-6251652 GCF_046866305.1 Octopus bimaculoides
ATATATGCATATATATATATATATATATATATATATATATACGTAAGTATATATCCATACATATATATATATGCATATATACACATAGGTATATATATATATATATATATATATATATATATATATTCACACACACATATATATACATATATATATAAATGTATGTATGTATGTGTGTATATATATATGTGTGTGTGTGTGCGTGTTTGTGCATATTTCCACATTCAACTGAATATATTTGTATATGTGTGCATGTGTCTGTTAGCTTAGAAACTCACACGTACACATACACACGCAAGAACACACAAATCTTATTTTTCTTTGTTTCGACTTATGTATGTTGATGTAAATGTACTAATATATATAGTGTGTGTTACCTCCATAAAGAGAAAGACACAGGCGCCCACTCAGAGATATATACACAAGTATAGATTCACACACATGTGTATTTATATGTATCTATGGAGACATCTTTATATATGTGTTAATAGATATTTTCATTCATATATTAATGATAAATGCATATAAATAATTCCATATGTATTTATATCACATACATATGTATGCATATATAAATACGTATGTTTATATATATATAAATATATATATATATATATATATATATATATATATATATATATATATATATATATATATATATATATATATATATATATATATATATATATATATTCATATATAGATAGACAGAGAGATACATACATACATGCACATGTATACCTATCTACGGATGTATAATACTTACATATACCCGTATATTCGGACATATATGCATACGTAGATGCATGTATATGTATGTATATATATATGCGTGTCTATATGTATATATATATATATAAATATATATATATATATATATATATATACATAATATATTATATATATATATATATATATATATACATAATATATTATATATATATATATATATATATATATATATATATATATATATATATATATATATATATATATATATATATATATATATATATATATATATATATATATATATATATATATATATACATATATATATATATATATATATATATATATATATATATATATGTCTATATATATGTATGTATGTATATATACGCATTTGTGTGCGTATGTATATAAAAAATCAATACAGAATTTGTATGTGGCGCCCTACCAACAGAAAAATGATATAGCCACGTTGTATAACTGAAAGTATACACGCACATATGCCAACCGAAAAAAAAAATAATAAACTCGCCATAAACATACAAGACCTAAATAATATACCAGACGAACAAAAACAACAGCAACTGCTACTACATCTAAAACCACCTCGGCAACAACAACAACAACAACCCTAACAAATCGACATTCATCTTTCCTATGCGATATATATCAAAGAAATTCAGATTTTGATAAATTGAGTTCAGATTGGAAGATAATATAGATCTTGTTCCTAGTCTTGCTGTCTTGCTGGCTCGCATTTTCGTCGTTTTCCTTATTGCTGTGAATGGTTCGGTGTTACTGCCAGCTTCTTTGTCGTCGTTGTTGTTGCAGCTGTAGATGTTTTTGATGTTGTTGCTATTATTGTAGATGTAGTAAGTTTGGAATTTGTGGCGTTGTTGTTTTTACGTCTTGCTTACTTTGGCGAATTCGTCTTCTTGCAGTTTCATTTTGTCTTGTGTCTGCGATCATTGTTTGCGCATCTTTCCGTTGTGCTTCTCTTACATTTTTCTTTGTTTCTCCCTGAGAAGTAAGCTCTGTAACGGTTTCTGCATTTTTGTCGAAAATATTTCTCCAATATATTTTATTCCAGTTCTATTATTATTATTATTATTAATATTATCATCATCATCATCATCATCATCATCATCATCATCATCATCATTATTATTATTATTATTATTATTATTATTATTATTATTATTATTATTATTATTATTAAGGCAGCGAGAATAATAATAGTAATGATAATGATGATGATAATAATAATAATAATAATAATAATAATAAAATTATAATAATAATAATGATAATAATAATAATAATGATAATAATAAGAAGAACAATAATGATGATCCTTCTATTACTACTACTACTACTACTACTACTACTACTACTACTACTACTACTACTACTAATAATAATAATAATAATAATAATAATAATAATAATAATAATCATAATGATAAGATGAACGATGATGATAATGATAATTCTTCTTCCTCTTCTCCTTCTTCCTCTACTTCTTTTATCTTCTTCTTCTTCTTCTGATTATTATTATTATTATTATTATTATTATTATTATTATTATTGTTGTTGTTGTTGTTGTTGTTGTTGTTGTTGTTGTTATTATTATTATTATTATTATTATTATTATTATTATATTTTTATTGTTACTTTCGTTGTAAGTTATGAATTGTATGGATTCTATTTCTTAATGTTGTTGTTGTTGTCGCTGCTGTTGTTCCTCTTGTTACTGCTGTTGTTTATG
>NC_142952.1:6274152-6276652 GCF_046866305.1 Octopus bimaculoides
GTTATGCGGAATAAATATATTCTCTCTGCATCGTATCAAGAATGTTAGCTTACGTATGTTATTTGTTTTGAATTTTCTGTCTAACTTCCATAAATTTTATTTCCAATTATTAAGCTGAAACTGTCGTTTATAAATGCCAACAACTATATATATTCCTAGTAGTTTTTTCGTCTTTAATTTTCTACTTCCAATTATTAAGTTGGAACTGTCGTTTATAAATGCTAACAACTGTATTTATTCGTATTATCATATCTCTAGAATTTTATTCAGATTTTAACATGGCGCTCAATAGCTTGTAGTGCTCTTGTCTAATGTGCTCCTCATTTCTCCGTTTGTATCGTACACGTTTCCTTTCTCTTTAAGGATGTGTATCTTTCATTCTGTTTAATCTACTTGATTTCCGTGCAGGAAATCTAATTTAATTGGTTTCACTTTTAATTAAGTTGCGTCTTTCTTACAACGGCTTTGACAATTTGTTTAACCTGATCATCGCTTACATCCTGGTTGAATACAAATATAATTCATAATAGATTCCTCTGCAAGTCATTGTAAATAGTGTTAAATCATTCATATTGCGAACAGGCGCAGGCGTAGTTGTGTGATAAGAAGCTTCCTTCTAAATCTCATCGCTTCGGCTCCAGTCCCGGTGTTCGGCGCCTTAGGCAAGTATTTTCTACTATATCCTCAGGCTCAAAAAGCACTTGTGAGTGGATCTGGTAAACCGAAACTGAAAGAAGTCCATCGTATGTATGTATATATATATATATATATATATATATATATATATATATATATATATATATATATATATATATATATATATATATATATATATATATATATATATATATATATACATACATATATATATACATATATACATATATATATATATATATATATATATATATATATATATATATATATATATATATATATGTATATATATATATATATGTATATATATATATATATATATATATATATATATATATATATATATATATATATATATATATATATATATATATATATATATATATATATATATATATATATATATATTATTAATCAAAGAACATACTAATTATGTCTCCCTGCTGGAAATAACAGTGAAAACTTATTTAAATCTCCAAAAAAAGAGTTTTGACTATTATTTCCAGCAGGCAGACATACTTAGTACGTCGTTTGATTAATTTAAATCCTACAGCTACATGATGCTTTGAGCGGGTGGGGGGGATCGCCTATATTGTTGATTCTGTTATTATCATTTTAAAAGTGTTACACTTGATAATAATAGAGTCAATGGTATCTCCACAAATTATTTTCTCGTCAATTATTTGCTCCGTATATATAAATATATATATATATGATCTTTTACCTATCCGTAAAGTTGTGGATATATCTACCTTTCTTTGACGACGAACAGCAGCTTGAAGAGCTGTGCCATGAAGCTCACACCCATGAAAATATTTGGGCCTGTACATTTAAAACTTTAAGTTCAACCAGTATGAGGATTTCACAAGAATATTTCTGTGGAGATTTACATGAAAAATAAAGAAAACATATCTGCAGGCACTGAAAACTACTACAGAAATCAATGCTTGGCAAAGTATTTCTGTACAGTGTTGTTGGTAGAATATGATTTTGAAGGATTTGAGTGGAACGTTTTCGTTCTCCTTCTTCTTGATAATTTGCTTTTCGCGGTGAGGACCGGTTGGAGGAAATCTTTGTTAAGGTGTGCTTCCAGTTTGGCGTTCTGGCTTTTTTTCATTTTCCTATATATATATATATATATATATATATATATATATATATATATATATATATATATATATATATATATATATATATATATATATATATATATATATATATATATGTATATGTATATGTATATATAACTGGCTCTGGCGAAAGTAACATTAATAGTGTTTAGATCATTCAATTTTTCTCAACTGATCAACAGATCAATTGAGTAAGCCTACCAATAACGTACCTGTAATGATTACTGGAGACAGGTAAAATCCAAATTTTATCCATTACAGGAAAAATATGTAATGACTATTATTTAGACCATGTCTAATATGTGTGCGTGTCTTTATGTGTGTGTTCCTTCCCCACCACCGCTTGACAAACAACCCTCCTCCCCCCATCCGCAAAATCAAGCAAACAAACAAACAAATAAAACAAACAAGTCCTGGGGGTCCATTTGCTCCAAATAAAACACTACAAGGGGGTGCCCCATCATGGCCGTAGTCAAATGACTGAAACAAATAAAAAAAAATGAAGGATACAATGGATAAGTTATAGCTTCTTCTTTGCATCTTATAACCCTCGGCGGTGTCGCTACCATATTCTTAAGGTTGGAACAGAGACAATAAGGGGCCGCAGTGTAAAATTTCCTTTGTGTTGCTTTTTGTTGTTGTTTGTATTATCTTCATCTCTTTACCTTTCAATGTTACGCTTTATTCTTTTCTTTGTTTTGTTTTGTTTCCAA
>NC_142952.1:6281652-6286652 GCF_046866305.1 Octopus bimaculoides
TGTATATCTATCTGCCTGTCTGTCTGTCTGTCTCTCTCTCTCTCTCTCTCTCTCTCTCTCTATATATATATATATATATATATACACACACATAGACTAACATACACATGTATATGCATACACATATGTACTAAGATATATCTATATGTGTGCTTATATATATGTGTATGTGTGTGTGTATATATGTACATATCTACACACACATGTACACACTGACACCCCTTAGATATACTTATACACACAGATATATGTTTACATATATTTACATGTATCTATATATATGTATGGTTCGTGTGTTGTATGTCCTTACATCTACGTTTAGACACACACAAACAAACAACAAAACACACCCATACACAAACACAAATACACACATACAGATCCTCACACACACCGCTTAAGACCACTGACTGATATGGCCGCAATCTCAAGAAAAGGAGATTCTGATGTGCGGTTTATATTATGGGAACTCTTCAATCGTTTCCCATTTTTCATTTTATTACACACCGTTTCGTCCCTCATTAATTAACAACCTTTTGACACGAACACTTCCAATTATTCTATTGGAATCGGAACGGTTCTAGCAGTATAGCTGTGTGTTAATAATATATCCATTCAAACATCTTGTCCCATCTTAGCTTACCTTCCTCTATCGTGTTCCATTTTGCTTCGAACCGTAATCTTTCCGTGAAGCTTTTATCTTAACTCATACTATTAAAAGAATCTTAATGTAATAGAAAATTGGATGAAATTACTTCGTATGTATATATATATATATATATATATATATATATATATATATATATATATATATATATATATATATATATATATATATATATATATATGAGTGTATATATATATATATATATATATGAGTGTATATACGCGCACATCCATGGTTGCTTGTATGTACGTTTTTGTCTGTCTAAAGTGTGTGTGTATATGCGTGTGTTTTTCTTTATCGAACGAAAAATTAATCCACAATGTCTGTCCGTATCTATTCTATTCTCTTATGCTTTTATTCTTTTAATCTATTATACTTTTATTGTTTTCTCCTACTGAAATGTAGAAATCTCGCTACGTAAAAGGTGTCACCTTCAGCGGTTTTTCTTTAATTTTTTTTTTTTTTGTCTGTGGTTCTAGATTAAATCTCCTTCTGGTACTTAGTTCTTTGGTATTTATTCCATAGAAATCTTAAGAGGACCAAGTAAAATAGAGTCTGCCTGAGCTGTGAACGAGGATAAACTGAATGTGATATATTTTACTTCGTCGTAAAAATTTCTTCGGCCTTCTTCGATATACAAACAAGCCTGATATACATACATACATACATATATACATATATACATACATACATACATACATCCATACATAAACACACACACACACACACACACACACACATACACACACACACACACACACACACACACACACACACACACACATATATATATATATATATATATTAGTGAAGGCGCGTAGCTTAGTGGTTAGGGCATTCGGCCGACGCGTTGTTTTCTTGAGCAAGACACTTTATTTCACTCTGCTCCAGTCCACTCAGCTGGCAAAAATGAGTAGTACCTGTATTTCAAAGGGCCGTCCTTGTACGCTATGTGTCGTGCTGAGTCTCCCTGAAAACTACGTTAAGGGTACACGTGTCTGTGGAGTACTCAGCCACTTGCACGTTAACTTCACGAGCAAGCTGTTCCGTTGATCGTATCAGCTGGGACCCTCGTCGTCGTAACCGACGGAGTGCTCCTATATATATATATATGTGTGAGAGAGAGAGAGAGAGAGAGAGAGAGAGAGAGAGAGAGAGTGTGTGTGTGTGTGTGTGTGTGTGTGTGTGTGTGTGTGTGTGTGTGTGTGTGTGTGTGCCTGTGAGTGAGTGTGTTTGCCTTGTGTGTATGTATTAAATTTACTTGCCAGATACAATTGCTTCAGTTTTCGGTGTTTTCGCGAATTCTCCATTTTCGATGGTCATGGGTATTTCTTCGCTAATGAAATATTTAATAAAACAAAACGAAACAGAGTCAAAGCAAAGTGATTCCTTTACATATTCATTGGTCGATCCAGGTCACGTGAATAGTGTACTTAGGATGTATTTGAGGTTTACCGGATTTGTTACAGGTTGCGTGTGATAATACACAACTCAAAAAAAGAAACAAAAAAACTCACATACATACATTGGTACCCTTAGCCTTTCAAGGAAAGGAACATCAATAAAGATAACATTCTTCTCTGCATTTATTGGAATTACCATTTTAATCGCACAAAACAGACATAAATTTTATTAAGGAATTTCACGCTCCTAGCCCCGAGAATACATTACATGCATCACTAGTTTTATGGGTATGGCTGAAGTATCGTTATTTCAATTTACCTTCCACGGTATCTACTCGGTGTTTACTTTCACTGATTGCATTTAATTTGAAGGGAGTTGACTTAAGCTTCGTTGATAATCGCTTCAACTTCACATGGCTGATTAAGTGTGTACGAATTTATATTTCTGCGTTTCCAGCTATTCTTGGTTATTTTATCTGTAATATTTTTGTTGCAATCCTATATGTAAACGTATAGGTATTGAAGGTAATTTTTTGTAAATAATTTTCCCTATCTGTGGCCTATGGGGAAATGCTTGTATCATTCAGGTTAAAGTGTATGGGTGACATTAATTTCACGTTTAAACAAAAGTGAGTTATTAAGTAGCTGATATTACGGCAACTTTTCTCAATGGGGGTCAGCAGAATGTTAGGGTATATGTAATGGGATCTTATCTTTGCATTCACTAGCTTCTCGAGCTATATTTTAGAAAGAAACCACATGGCTGAATACCTCTATATACCATAATAGCTTAGAGATTAATTTCCCGCATTAGTAAAGAAAGATAAGTATTACAGAATCATGCATACATCAACAAACAAATTTATGTGTCCTCATATATATATACATGAAAAAACGCATACACACAAACGCAGGTATATACATATACACAGGCCCATGTATAAATATGTGTGTGTATATTATGCAGATATATGTATATGAACACTGAAGTGTGTACAATACTACATATACGTACGTATATATACATGGATGGATATATATATATATATATATATATATATATATATATAGGCATGTGTGTGCGTCTACAGAGGTCTATACATATATATAATACTTGTTAGTCTACAGATTAGAAAGGAACTCATAAGTTAGCGGATGGATACAATACCTTTTTGTTTCACATCATGTATATACGAAGCCTGTCGGAAAAGTAACGAGACTGGGTGTGCTGTGTGAGCTATGGGCGAGAGACGGACAAATGGATTGTGTCATCCTCTAACGTGATATCCTGTGAGTGTGTGAATGTAATCACATATGCAACCATTGCATATTTCGTCACATGCTTTCGTTTACACCTCCTTTTTTTTTTCAGGTCGTTCAGCTATGAGCACTGAGGAACGAACGATGAACATCGAGCAACAAATTAACAGGAAATTTTCGGTCCGGTTTGGGAAAACTCTGTTACAAACACTTGAAATTCTTCAGCAAGTGCATGGAGATAACACCACGTCGCACACACGTGTTTTTCAGTGGCAAAACACGTTCAAAGATGGGCGTGAGTATGACTCCAGGCGCGAGGGGCCTTCAAGAAGCAGGACTGAAGTCAATGTCGATCGGTCAATTAGCAGGTCTACAAAGTGATCCTGCGGTGTTTGCTTCGCTCAGTACGCGGGAAGAGACGAGAATTGTGGCAAGACAAATTGTGACTGCTTCACCACGACAATGCACCTACTCACAACGCTCTGGTTATCCGCAGCTCCTGGCCCAGTAGAACATCACCGTAATAGAATATATATATATATATATATATATATATATATATATATATATATATATATATATATATATATATATATATATATATATATATATATATGTATATCTTAACATAAACAGCAGTTTGCAATGTTTCACCAAGAAGGAAAACTATAATTGTCACACAATACGACTAGAATGTTAGAAATACCTGCATTACTAGACATAATAGCTAAATTGCTCTAACACAATATAATTTTCTGTATACATATTAGTGACTTGCAAAAGCAATCATAAATCTTTATGGTGAAAACGTATATACTGACGTAGAATTCGGTCCGGAATCTGCCGAAGTCGAGACGGTCCTTACTGGTGAGGCAACGGAAATTGCCGAAATTGAGCGGTTAGTATAGTGATTTTTCGACCGCTGTTTTCGGTTTGCTGGTGAAGTGAGCAATAGCGTTACATCAGGGTCTCATGTCTTTGTGAAGATTTTAGCATTAATCCGAATGTATACACGCAATAAAAAGCTATAAACTACTATTGAATCTGTCGACAGCCAATGGATTTTTTCACATGGTCGAAGATTGAAGAAGACCAGAAGCAATTCACATTGATCCCGTTTTCTGTTCAATGACAGATAACATTTATGGTGTAACCGCATCGTTTTGTTTCAAGTTCTAGGATGAAGTGAAGATGTATGGAAATGATACAGCCGCCTTGCATCTTATATTATCAATAAAACGCTTCTTTGTATATGAGGGAGAGTGTGCATGCTTGTGCCTGTATACATACATATATGTTACCAAGATAGAGACCCCCACCAACACGTCGCGTTGAAGTCCTGGCTGTTTTGACGGTTATTTCCAACGGCTGGACATACTTTGTGTGTCCTTTGATTAATTTTAATCCTTCAGCTATTTAATTTTTTTTTTTTGGTTGGGGAGGCCTGCAATCGCCTATATTATCGATTCTGCTATTATCATTTTTAAATTGTTACACTAGATAATAACAGAATCAATAGTATCTTCGAAAATTATTTTTTCTCGTGAATTATTTGCTCCGTATTGAAATTATGTTCACACTGGCGACTGCAATGATTTCGGCACAAAACGAGTCACTAGCAGTGCAGATTTCAACACGACGGGTTGGGGGGGGGTCTCTATCATGGTAAT
>NC_142952.1:6294152-6304152 GCF_046866305.1 Octopus bimaculoides
TTCTGAAATCCTGGACCAGGGCCAAAATAAAGACGATGATAGCATGAACAAGCACAGAGATAAGACGGTTGACAATAGAAATAGAGGCTTACAAACAAACAGAAACGAGTGAAGGCGACGATACGGCCTGTATCACAGCTGGCAGCGGGATTTAAGACGTACTTCAGTCATTACTTCAACAAGCTACTAAACAAAAGAACGATTACGACACGGGTCGATAGGAAAACCTACTCACTTGATGTTATCTGTGATCGATCAAATTGTTAAAGAACACCTTGAACAAATGGAAGCTCCTAGCTTTTGGACGTTGGATGTCTTAATATATTGAGTTGTAATTACCATTCTTTGCCAGTAGATCGGAGCAACGAAGATCGATCGAAATGATAAACACAGAAATAAAATGGATTGTTTCTCACCGAAAGAACATCGACTGACAACGGAAACAAATCGGACAATTTGGATAGCATTATTTGATGGAAAGTGAGCAATAATTTGAGTAACTACTGGCTGGGTCCTTATGATAAACTATCCAAAGTATACATGAACTGCATGCGAACGCTACTACCAGAGAGATAAGCTAATTGCCAAGCTGTTCTAACTACGAACGGTAAGTCAAAAGCTTCGTTAACGTACGGAAGCGCAAAACCGTGGGACTGTGAAGTGTAAATTTGTATTAGATTCACAAATTGCATGTCGCATTTCAAAAGGTTATTTACACCAAGGTTTTAAATATTCCTGTCTTTGATGATCTGTAGTTACTTGGGTGCAGATGGTAGAATCAGAGATAGAGAGCGAAAAATTGCTATGCGATAATGGCGAGTGTGGGTATGATGTAAAAAAATATAAGTAAATAAAGTTGGCTCTCCGTCGGTTACTACGACGAGTGATCCAGTTAATTCGACTCGTGGTCTTAGGATCGCGCTTCTGATTCCAGACCGGATGTTGTGAGTGTTTATTGAGCGAAACACACCTAAACCTCTACTTGTCTCTGGCAGGGGTCGCTGGAGAATCTTGCTGTACTCTTTCACCCCAGATTTCTCTCACTCTTTCTTCGTATTTCTGTTGTACTTGTAATTCAAAAGGGCAACGCTGAATCTCCCAGAGAACTACGTTAAAGCTACACGTGTCTGTGGAGTGCTCAGCCACTTGCACGTTAATTTCACGAGCAGGCTGTTTCGTCAATCGGATCAACTGGAACCCCCGTCATCGTAACCGACGGAGTGCCACAGTATATATATATATATGTATATATATATTCCACAATGTAACCTCGTGTATATCGTTGGCGATTTTTTCTTCCTCCCTCTTCCCTTCTTTGGACTTTCCTATATTTCCGACTAAGAGCTTCGTTCGAAACGTCAAATTCTCTTTTTTCCTTTCCTAAGCGTCCAGTAACACAATATCTATATCACGTCCTCGCGTTGTTGTTTCTTTTTTTTTTTTGTATCTTCGTCGTTTTTCTTGTTTCAACTCACTATATATATGTATGTATATGTTGTGAAGTATATTTGCCACCTAAATGTGGCTGACCTATAAGGGACGGTGCTACTGTAGTTTATAGCCACAGGAAGACATATAATATATATATATATATTTATTTACGTATGTATTTCTTCGTGATTTACTTCAGTCCTCCTGTCAATTGTCTCCTCTTTGTGTATAACAATATTTTATATACTCTTATTTTCTTAAAAGTATGTTCTGTCTTATGACTTTTATTTATGCTTGCCAAACACTGGTAATAAATTATTTCAATTTATTACCGTCATATTTGTGATAGTAATATTTATAATTCTGAAGTTATATAGGACACAGTTTTAAATTTCTTTATTTACTGCGTGACCATATATCTACGCTTGCGCACTGAGTTCCAGTCCTTGCCTAGATAAGGATGTAGCTGACTTGAGCATGTGCTTTCGGTACGTATTCGCAACTACATAATTATTAATTAATTAGCGATTCAGCTGATGAGCTACAGATTCCAAATTAGTGAATTTGGCAATTAATAGAGAAACTCGAGTTCCGGATTAATTAATTCGATCCAGTATTGTAACGGATTGCCTCATGAATTGTCTCTTTCGTGGTCTGGGTTTTGACTGGCCTTTTTAGCATGTAAGGAGTCCTGGCATTGGTCTCCTCTTTGTGTATAAAAATATTTTATACACTATTATATAGACACATATCTATCTATCTATCTATCTATCTATCTATCTATCTATCTATCTATCTAACAACAACAACAGCCACGGGAAAACCAAAAACCCAAAACACCAGCATTATTACCCACACCACCGTATGCACAATTGATCAAGCAGCTATATGCGAAAACGAAAGAACGGCAACAACGAACAAACCAACCCAACCAAACAACACCACCACCTGAGTCAAAAACAGAAACAACACCACCACCAACAACTAAAGACAGACCAACACCAACACCAAGAACAACAACCAAGAAGACAACCACTGAGAACGAAGAAAAGACCAATACTACTCCCAATTCCCCAACAACACACACACCACACACCACAACACCATCGACAAACACACAAATAGAACCAAATGCTTTGCCTTTACCCCCTTCTGATTCGTCAGACATTTCGTCTAACGATGAAAGTTCTACAGAATGGCAAATAGCCACAGGAAGTAAAAGAAAAAGATCAAAAACAACCCCAAAATTAAATGCATGCAAAGCAGGGAAATATGTAACCGCTGAAAGCCCCTTGCACAAACAAACCAGCACCAACATCACAAAAACACACACAATGCTATCAGCGATAGACACAACAAACACAAAATTAATGGACTACATCACATCGCAAACAAACATTTCTGAAGATAATTATAAGCTCAACAATCATCCACGCACTACACCACCGAAACACATCAAAATAGTTCACATCACACAAACGCAGCACCACACACTCAAAACCCTCTTTCCAAATGCGGTTGGGGGGTTCCAAAAATATTTATCAAAGAAACTCTTCAAAAACCTCATCCAAGATACTTCAAAAGAAGAGGAAGCTAAAACTTTCGAAACGAGTAAGTAACCTTCTCTCTTGTCTCTTTTACTGTCGTGTATGAAACACAAATTTCGACTTCAACTATGCTTAAATTAGGTTGTGTAAATGTACGTGGCTTGGCGTCAGCTTGGAAGCAAGGTTACCTTCTAAATGACATCAAGTCACAGAACATAGAAATCATGGCTATCAGTGAAACCAGACTCAGTAACCCGCGGGCCCTCAAGTCCATGTTTGGTGGACATTTCGACATTTATTTTTCTCCCTGTCTACCAAACATGGGTGGTGGTGGTACCGCGGTGCTTTTTCGGAAGAGTCTGAACCTAAAAGTAAGGCCAATATTCCTAGACCCGGAGGGTAGGCTGGTTGTCTTGGACGTCGATGGCACAAACGGGTGTGCTTTCCGTCTGGTGGCAGTGTATGCACCGTCCTTAACGGGTCGGGCGGATTTCCTTAGACGTCTAGAGGTTTTCCTGGGAACGTCACGACCTTTACTGTTAGTAGGGGACTGGAACGCTACCTTGGACACGCATATAGACTATGTGGGAGTGGATAGGAGTAGAAGGGGATGTAAGTGCCTCAAAGACCTGCTCAGACGTTTCCATTTGTCTGACAGGTTCCGACTCGACCATCCGAACGTCCCAACGTGGACTTGGACAAACCGCGTCGGATCGTCGAGATCGTATCTAGATAGAGTTCTATGTAGGACAGCGGATAGAGATAGTGTAGGATGTCCACAATTTAAAATAGTCAGCTACACAGATCACAAGTTTGTGACGTGTACGCTCGACTTAGATAAGACACATAGGCAGGGTCCCGGTTACTGGAAACTGAACGCTTCGCTCTTAGCGCGGCAGATTTACAGGAACCGGATTAGCGAATTAATTAAGAGGGCGTTAACAGGAGCCATCGTTAACAACCGCTGGTGGTTTGCCCTGAAAATGGCAATCAAATCGGAATCTATTAGGTTTAGTAAAGAACTAGCGATAGATCGAAATAGAGTAGAGGGAGACTTAGTTAAGAAACTAGAAGAGGCACTTACAACTGGCAGCGCAACCAACGTTTTGGCTACGAGGATGGCCCTCGACCAACACCTCAACGCCAAACACGAAGGTTGCGTCGTCAGAGCTAAAATGCGTGCCTTAAGGAACGAAGGGATCGAAGCTGCGCGAGAAGCCCGGGTGGCGGAGGCGCAACGCGGTAACAGAGCCACCATTCGGTCTCTAATCGATGAACAGGGATGTAGTCTGCTCGAGCCCGAAAGGATGTGTGGGGCCTTTCAACAGCACTTTGCTCGACTGTTCGGTGCGAGCGGTGAGTCGGAACGCAGGATGGACTTCACTGCCTACCTGACCGGCCTGCCGCGGCTCTCGGCGGGAGAGGCAGAGTGTTGTGAGGGTCCCATCACAGCTGCTGAAGTAAGGGATGCTATGGCGGGCTGCGCGAGGGATAAGTCACCTGGATTGGATGGTCTACCCTACGAGCTGTATTGTCAAATGCCAGACTTGTTTGGCGACCTCTTGGCATCAGTCTATTGCAACTGGCAACAAAACGGGAGAATTCCCGGTTTCGTGAGCCGAGGTGCAGTGACATTGCTGAAGAAAGACCCAAACAAGGGGAATTTTATAGATAATTTCAGGCCCATCACTCTGCTCAACGCAGATTTGAAAATTTTGGCCAAAGTAATAGCCGAGAGGTTGGCGCTTGTCATCGATAAACTGGTCGACAGGGCGCAAACATGCGCCGTGCCGGGCAGAAGTATCCATGACAACCTCCACCTCATGCGCTACATCATGGACAGGGTAGTTAAGGATCCTGGCATGGGTGGGGCGCTGATCAATTTAGATCAATCTAAAGCCTTCGATAGGGTCGACCATCGATACCTAGCGGCCGTCCTCAGGGCAGCTGGCTTTGGTCCCGTCTTCCGCGGTTGGATCGCTGCCTTGTATAGCGGCATCCGATCGGTAATACGGGTAAACGGTCACCTGTCAAAACCGTTCGACATCACGCGTTCGGTCCGTCAGGGATGTCCCTTGTCGGCGCTTCTGTATGTATTGACGATCGAACCACTACTGCGGAAGCTGGCGACACTGAGGGGTATCCCACGAGAGCTGGGTTGCGGGACGAGCGTGTCTGCATATGCGGACGATGTCACCGTCATAGTGTCGAGCGAAAAGCACGTCGAGATGCTAGGCGAGACACTTAAACAATACGAAACGGTGACAGGAGCAAAAATTAACCCGGAAAAGTCAGTGGGTTTGTTACTCGGCACCTGGAGAAGCAAGCCCATACCGTCCAACAGTGACTCCGTAGTGGGACGCTGGACGGACGGACCGGTTAAACTGCTCGGGGTCTGGTTCAGTCCGGACCTCCAAATGGATAAGAACTGGGACGAGATCACCAGTAGAGTGATCAAACTCAGCCAAACATGGGCTGAGAGAAAGTTATCTCTAAAAGGCCGGGCGGAGGTGGCTAATGTGTATATCGCATCAGTCATCGATTACCGCCTGACCGTCGTGCCTTGTCCCGATGCCACCATCACGAAACTAGAACGCATACTTTTCCGCTTTCTGTGGAAGGGTGGCGTTCCGATGGTGAGGCGATCCATTTGCTGTCAGCAACCGTTACGTGGAGGACTGGGGATGCCGTGGTTAATGATGCGCAGACATGCGCTGAGACTGCGGCATCTCTGGAACTTCATTGACGACGGTGAACAGGTGTGGGCGCCGTTTGTGAGGCACGCCTTCCCGCAGCTCGTCTCACTCACCGAACTGCAAACATGGATCAGGAAGAGACCGAAACTGGGCGAATGGCACCGCGAGTGTCGCCAAGCTCTACAACAGCTCTGCCGTCCGGGATCAAACTTGTGGAACTTCCAAACGACCAATGCGTTCTATAGAGGACTAGTGGAGGGGAGGTCTGACGACACTCTCGGGGCAAACCTGGGTGTCGACGAGAAATTCTTAACCCGCCTTTTCAAGACGACGTTCGGGCCGGGGCCTATGGATAATTTCCAGAGATCCCTGGCTTGGCAATGCTATCGAGACGCACTACCAGTTCGAGAGAAGATCTACAGACACGGTTCGAAAACCACCGGACCGACCTGCCCGAGATGCGGTCAGAGCGACGAAACCGTTCTGCACGCACTCGTGCAGTGTCCAGATATTTCAGAGCTGTGGACCTTCGTCGAACGGCTGTTGTCGCGTGTGGGACGAGCCCACTTATCAGCCGAGTCTATCGTGAATATTGTTCCGCCACCTTCCTTTAAACGGGAAGGAAAAACGGTTTTTGTAACACTGATAGCTATGGCAAAAGAATGCGTGTGGTGGACGCGTTTGAAAGGTCTACAAACAAACACTTTCCTCTCTGGTCAATCCCTCGTCAACTTTTTCAAGTACCACTTGAAAAGGAGGATGAGGATAGAGAGGAAGGTGTTGTCGAATGAAAGTTTCAATAAAAAATGGGTAAATGTGGCAAGAATGGTAAGAATGAAAGACGACACCATTTTAAGCATAGACTTGTAACAAAAAGAGACAAAAAGAGAGAAGGTACTTACTTTAATGTACCTTTAAAAAAAAAAGCCTGAGGTGACCGTGGTCTTTTCCGTAGGCTTTTCTCTCCACGGATAAACCTAATCTGTTCCCCGTTTTTTTACATCGACTGTGATACACGATCCCTATTGATCGCCCCCCCCACGCTTTTTTTTTTTTTTTTTTTTTCTTCCCGCGATCCCTTTTGATCCAAATCATCTCCCCCCCAAAAAGCTCTACTTTGTAATTTGTCCATTTTCTGTATTTAGCCCTGTGTGGCTATAATAAAAAGATATCTATCTATCTATATATATATATATATATATTGCGTATATAAATACATACCTTCAGGCATATATACATACGCACATTCATACACACACATATATGCATACACTATACGTACATTCACACATATGTGTACGCACACACACACACACATAGACACAACACACACACACATATACATATATATATATATATATTCATACGCATATACATATGCATACATAAACACATACATGCAGAAATATACGCACAAACACATATATATGAGTATATATGTATATATGTGTGTTTGTGTGTGTATATGTATATATATATATTTATGTTTATGTATGTATATATGTATGTATGTATGTATGTATGTATGTATGTATTAATGTATATATAACTAAACGTATGTATGTTTGTATTTATTGTATATCACTGACATATGTATGTCAGCGCATGTCTCTGCGCGTGTGGATAGCCAAAAACGAATTACTTCTGCAAAGAAGCAATTAGAAAGATGCGGGGATATGGTAGGGTCGGGCGTGTGCGGGCGTGGGTGGGTCTTGGAAGCAAAATCAAAACCAAACACAAAGTACAATATCGATAAGGAAAATTAATATATTCTTTGCACAGTAAATATTGGTCGGTGACATCTGTGCTGCCGCTAAAAATTCCCTTGAAGAACGAAACGGAAAGCGGGCGGGTTTATTTCTTTATCGAGTCCGGAAAGGAAAGAATAAGACAATGGAATCGGTAGTAATATAGGGGATAACGATAATGGTTAGAACAGAATGGAAGTGTTTGGAGGTGAGTAGAGGTTTCTATCGGTAAGTCACGTTTGATTTTGATTTTGAACACAAACCAACTTCAGTATTTCTTTGCGGTTTTTCACCACGTTTCTACATATAGAATTCTATCCAAAATGTATTAAAGCCATCATCATCACCATCGTCCTCCTCATCCTCATCAGCCTCCTTCTCCTCATCATCATCATCACTATCCCCACCACCACCATTTGACTGCGGCCATGCTGGAGCACCGCCTTTAGTCGAGCAAATCGACACCGGGACTTTTTCTTTGTAAGCCTAGTATTTATTCTATCGGTCTCTTTTGCCGAACCGCTAAGTTACGGTACGTAAACTCACCAGCATCGTTTGTCAAGCGATGTTGGGGGGACAAACACAGACACATAAACATTTACACACACATACATATACATATATATGACGGGCATCTTATAGTTTCCGTGTAACAAATCCACTCGAGGCTACAGTAGAAGACACTTGCCGAAGGTGTCGCGCAGTGGGACTGAACCCGGAGCCATGTGCTTGGTAAGGAAGATTCTTACCACACAGTCATTCCTGCGCCTATATATATATATATATATATATATATATATATATATATATATATATATATATATATATATATATATATATATATATATATATATATGTGTGTGTGTGTGCATATATATATATATACACATGTGTATGTATGTGTGTGTGTGTGTGTGTATTTCCTTTGAACTTAAAGCCATAAAAAGCTAGTTGGTGTAGAATAAAGTCAAAAATATGGCTGTTCAATCCGGGGAAGGTGGATTCCCCCAATTCGCCAAGAAGAAACTTCACAATGCGTCTGCATTTCTTGAAAATTTCTGGTCTGAAATGAAGCAGTGCTATAGAATTCCTAGATCTACTAAGAATATCAGATCTTTCCGCTACGTATAACTTGTATTTCGTAGATACATTAACATCTTGCATAGATTTTCAACAATTTTCCACTTGATCGTATACAGCTTGTGAGTCAAACCATATGCGTGGCTAACCAACTTAGAATCTTTACTGCTCATCACGTGACGCAAAGATGTAATTTTCCTTTTCGGTCAGGTTATCATGTTGTGACTTCTGTCTTATATACGCATACTCAAGTGGATAAGTTCCATGCATGCCTGGACAAGTTACATGAGATTGGTATCCATTGCTAGATGTCAATCTCTCTGCCCTGAAGAAGGAAGGCACTTTTATGGTAACGATTATATGCATCCACAAATAGGTGCAAATCTTTCACATTATGCATATTCAACTTCCCAAAAATACAACTACTACACAATTCTGAGACCAAAGAAATGGCTGTCGGCCCCTATTTTCTTTATTTTTTGTACAATATGTAAATTCGTTGAGTAAATATACACACATCTATAGGCTTTATAAGTACGTTCATTTAAATATTTTCAGTCTTCGTCCCCACTTCTCTCTCAATCTTTCTCTCTCTCTCTCTCTCTCTCTCTCTCTCTCTCTCTCTCTCTCTCTCTCTCTCCACATATATATATATATATATATATATATTTACATGTATGCATGTATATTTTATATATTACACCCAAATATTTATATAATATGAATATGATATAAAATATATGTATATTATATATGTATATTACAAGTACGTTATATATTATATATTATACATATTATATAAATATCTATTCTTTATTATAAGTATAATGCATATGTCACCCTCTGGCTCTGTCTCTGACTCAATATATATATATGTATGCATACATACAGACATACATACATATATATATATATATATATATATATATATATATATATATATATATATATATATATATATATATATATATATATATATATATATATATATATATATATATATATTTATATATATATATATACATATATATATATATATATGTATAAATATATACATAAATACATACATACATATATATATTCATACATGAATATATACATACATACATAAATACATACATACATGAATATATATTCATATGACCATGCTGGAGCACTGCAACCAGGGTTACAGCAAGTTACATTGGAATAGTACTTTGCGTTTTAGGATTCATCGACCCCGAAAGGATAAAAGAGAAACTAGACAAGGTTCAGGATTTGAAAGTTAGAACATAAAAGAGAAGCAAGGAAAGTGCACCGCAAGATGTATTTCGTTCATTGATCTAAAGATTTTGATATCCAACGCAGCGGAAATTTCAAATTTCAAATTTTAAACAAAATTCAAAGAGAAGACACGCACACACGCACGCAAGCAGAAATACATACACACACACACAAACACACACACGCAAACACGCAAACACGCACAGACACGAAGACAGAGGTAAGCATACACACA
>NC_142952.1:6319152-6321652 GCF_046866305.1 Octopus bimaculoides
CTCTCTCGCTGCTCACACGTGACCATCGTCCATATTTCTTTTCCTCACCTGATCATCATTTTTTATCTTTCAGGACTGTCCTATCAAATGGACGTACTCTTTCTCTCTCTTCTATCTTTTCTCTTTTCAAAGAAAATATTTCTCCAGCATGGCCACACTCAAATGACTGAAACGTGTAGAAGACTATGTAAGAGAAATTAGAATATATCCGAGCGAGACGACAATCTTCGCTGTGCATGTTCGCTTTTCTGTCCTTGTAATGTCCCCTCTGTGTTGGGCCCTGCGTGGCCAATGAAAGAAATCGTGTTAATTGGACTCCAAGAAACAAGCTGACCATCTCGAGATTCAACAGTATATAATATAAGCGCGCGTGTAAGGAGGAAAAAATAACAGATAAAGAATGGAAAGCGAAAGCGAAAGTGAAAGTACACAATGTACTTGATGTAATTCCTTTGAATTCTTTTTTTCTCATATTTCATTCTTAAACCCCTGAACAAAACTCTGCTTAACGTTGCGTGCTTCAATCTGTCATGTGCTCCTTTGTAAAATTGAAACATGCACCGCAGTTGACGGCAATGTTGCTAAGTACAAAGATTATGTAAAGCAAAGAAATACAGCAACGAATTATTTCGGCAAACTTCATTTTTCTTAATCATTCATCGAAACGAGAAGAAAATGCTGCGAGAAGAGTGCAGAGGATCAAAGATTTACGTGCAGATTTAGTTTACGGAAATGAATGGAATGGAACGAAATGATGTAAGAAAATAGAACAGGTGATATAATTACAGGGTACAGGTAAGAATGGGAGAGCGAAAGAGGGAGAAGGAGAGTGAAGGAAAGATAGAAAGATAGATAGATAGTTAGTTAGATAGATAGATAGATAGATAGATAGATAGATAGATAGATAGATAGATAGATAGATAGATCAATAGAAAATTCTATGCACACAATGATGGTTTTGGAAAATGGAGACATTAATAGTGAAAGAAATATATCTTTGATACGTGTGGTGGTGGGGAGTACGAGGTTAAATAAACGTTTCTTGTAGGTACAAACGTCTTCTAGAAACTGCGTCATTCCTTTATACGTGTACGTCGAAGAAGAACGAGAGGAAGAGAGAGAGAGAGAGAGAGAGAGAGAGAGAGAGAGAGAGAGAAAGAGAGTGAGGGAGAGAGAGAGAGAGAGAGTCAGAGGTAAGAGATAGCACAATTACACACATACAAACACCCACATCGATGCTTATATACATATATCTGTGTGTATATGTGTGTATGCGTGTATACACACACACACACACACACACACACACACACACACACACACACACACACACACACATATATATATATATATATATATATATATATATATATATATGTATATACATATATATATATATATATATGGTCGAATATATGCACGTATGTGTGTATTCGTATGTGCTCGTTAAGACTCGAATTAATGGCCTCTTAATGCTTATATATAGAAATATATATATGTACGCATACAATACCCCTACACACATTCATATATATATATATGTGCATATATGTGTGTATGTATATAAATATATGTATACATATATACTTATATATGTATACATGTATGTATATATATATTTAAATATGTATATATATATTTAAATATGTATATATATATATATATATATATATATATATATATATATATAGAGAGAGAGAGAGAGAGAGAGAGAGAGAGAGAGATAAATAGTTAGATAGATAGATAGAGAGAGAGGGAGAGAGAGAGAGATGCATATACATACATGCATACATAAATAAGTAATCGTATATGTTCGCATACACACACACAGACCTACACATTTCTACAGTGCAGTGCACATGCCATTAAGCCTCGGTTTGAGTATGTCTTATCTGACGTGGATGCCCTGTCAAGCTGTCAAAATGCAATAAAGAGATAGACAGATAGAGAGAGAGAGTGAGAAAGACAGAAAGATTTGGAGAGGTAGATAGACAACCAAGTAAACAAATACAGAAGGAGTGGGAGAGAGAGAGAGTGAAAGAGAGAGAGAGAGACAGACAAAACTAGAGCGAGAGAGAGAAATAGAGAACATGAAGCGGAGAAACAGAGGCGGAGAAAAACAGAATTTGAGACAGATATATATAGAGATATAGAGAGTGACAGCGAGATCTCTAAAGAGGAATATACCTTCGTTGTTCATTTTTTTCGTGTTCCTGCCAAGAATATAACACATTAAATAAATACACTTATATATATATATACAGACGTAGATAAATAGCAAATTACAAAGACGCATGAAAGCCATACATACTCCGTATCATTCTACATACATACACACACACACGTGTATACATGTATACACACACACACACACGCATATATATATATATATATATATATATATATATATATATATATATATATATATATATATATATATATAGTTGTACACAGATACATGTATACATATACAGTTACATATATATACACATATATATGT
>NC_142952.1:6331652-6334152 GCF_046866305.1 Octopus bimaculoides
ATGCTTCCATATTATAATTTTCATATTTTCACCCAAACATCTCTCATCGCACCATATCACCATCTCGACAGCACCTCCCACACCATCCGACATCACACATCCACCCGTATATCACTCCAACACCCCAACACACCGAACGCCCTGAATAAAATAGTAAAAAATAAATTCAAAATCAAACAAACGAGCAAAACAAAATGGCGAAAATTTCAGAAATGAAATAATTACTAAAGACTAAATGTTTCTTATATTGATTTGAGCAATGATTTATTATTCCTTTATGACCTTTTCCTTATTTCTTCCTTTCTTCCTTTCTTCCAGGCTTCTTTCCTTCCATTCTTTCTTTCAATTTTCCTGTCCTCTTCTTCCTTTTCCTATTCCCCTTTTTCTTTATCCCTCTCCATTTTCTTTTCATTTTCTTCCCCTTCTTTCTTTCATTCTTTCTTTCTTTCTTTCTTTCCTTCTGCCTCACTTTGTCTTTTACTCTGTCTTTCTTCCTTTTTTGTAGGTATATGAAGTTAGCTATCTATCTATCTATCTATCTATCTATCTATCTATCTATCTATCTATCTATCTATCTATCTATCTATCTATCTAGTAGTCTCTCCCTTTCTACATCCATGGTCAACACTTCCCATAGTCTTCCGTATGATATTCACATATTTTCCCCTCTTTTTTCATTCGTTCCTTTTCACATTTGTTGTCGGTTCCCTTTTACTTTATTCAAAAATTTATTCCTGCATTTGCATATTGAGATATTGGTTTATTCATGTTTCTTTCTTCCTTTATATAATTTATTTATGCATCTATTTATTTTGGCATGTATGTATTATCCTCGAGGTATTCACACAGGTTTCCTCCTCATCACTTAAAATCATCATCACTTAAAATCATCATCCTCCTCCTCCTCCCCCTCCTCCTCCTCCTCCTCCTCCTCCTCCTCATCATCATCATCATTGTCATCGTCATCGTCGTCATCATCATCATCATCATCATCATCGCCATCGTCATCGTCATCGTCATCTTTGTCATCATCATCATCATCATCATCATCGTCATCATTATTATTTTTGAGTGAGTGAGCAGTGCATGCCCTCAAGATGAGCAAAAGGGTGTTGCTTAAGAACAAAATGCGCCCCTCGTTCCGGAAATCGAACCCACGATCCAGCGATCGACAGTACACCTCTCTAACACCTGGGCCACCCACCTTCACACACACACATGCACACATACATGCATACAAAAGAGTTTACATATGTGTTTTCATATTATATTGACTACACGATAGTTTATTAATTTTTCTCAATATCATTTTAATATTCCTTTACGTTTAGCGTTTGAAACAATAGCATTCGTTCGTCCCGTCCATCAAACATCCAGAGGAAAACGTCTGTGAAATCTTTCGGATATTGAGGATGATGATGATGATGACGGCGAATTTTTACTGTCGCAATTTTATAGTGGTGAACAAGAATCATAGAGATTTTACTCGTCGCTGCCGACATAAAATTGCAGCAATAAAGATGGACGTTACTAAGAATTTCTTCATTCATAGGATAAGATCAGAAAAGTCTTAAACATTGATGGACGAAGGAACGTTATCGTTCAAAACTGAACGTAAAGCAAAGATAAATGAAAATTTGAAAAAATCATTAATAGAATAAAAAAAGGAAGATTAAATTTGAATACTATCGTCGTCTTCGATAAAATGAGATTGAAAGAGAAACTGGTATGTGTGTGTGTGTGTGTGTGTGTGTGTGTGTGTGTGTGTGTGTGTGTGTATCTGTGAGTATATACACACATGCTGACAAGTATATACTTCAGCACACGCGTGCGCACACACACTTCTATAAGGATATATATATATATATATATATATATATATATATATATATATATACCTTGAGAAATAGAATTAAATGCATAGAGAGGTATGCACACACAATACGTACTTTACGCATTGGTACACATACATACACACATAATTACATACATACAGACAGACAGACAAACAGACATGTAGCTAAACAGATAAGTCCATAGATTCATTCATGCATATGTACAGAGACACACAGAAACAGATACTCGCACACACACACACACACACACACACACACACTCATGCACAGACACTCACACACACACACTCATGCACAGACACTCACACACACACACTCACGGACACTTACATGTACGCACACACACGCATAGCCACATGACCTCCCCGTATACATATATGAAAAATCACGCATATGTTAGAGTGGCTGCACATGGCCATTTTAATTAAGGTTTTGTCATATAACCTTAAATAATTCCTTACATTTATTTTCGGACATTAAAGTCTCCAAATCGATTAAAATTCTAAACTTCTTATCCCCAATTTCAGAATTAAACGGTGCCAGAATGGTAAGTTCCAATAAGTTTTGCGCTGAATAACAAAGAACTAAGGTTGGATTGATGAAATTTGCTTCTTCTGGGTTGATCAAAAGTTTAGTTCGTTTTT
>NC_142952.1:6339152-6341652 GCF_046866305.1 Octopus bimaculoides
AGAGCGGCTGGGCATTGGTAGAATTTAGTGTCGGATATAAAATTTGCAGCATCTATTGTATCTTCACTATCCAAGTTGTCATTCTCTCGGGTTCATAAATACATAAATCACCAGAGAAGTGCATTGAAGGAATTATTAGAGCCAGATGGAATGCTTGGAAGCATCTATTTACGTTGCCTTCGTCTATTTTCACTGTCAATTTTTCATTCATTCGGTGTCATAAACATATAGAATACAACTTCAGAGTGCTGCATTAGCGATGTTCTTAGAGTGTCGGATAGAATGCTTTACAGGAAATATCTTTTATTTCTTCACCTTTCAAGTATTCATTCTTTTGGGGGTCATCAATATATAAAATCCAGAGCTGTATATGATTGAATTATTAGAATGTCAAATGGAATGCTTGGCAGCAGCAATTTCATACTTTCCCACCCTTTGGGGACATCAATGTATCGATCTCACAAATCCAAAGAGGTGCGTTGGTAGAATTTATTTGGTATCGTATGTAATGGATTACAGGATCTATTTGGGGAATCTTCATCTTTCAAATTGTCGCCGTCCTGAGGTTATCATTATAAAAGTACTAGATCTTTTTGCACTTTCATTTTGTCATCAATTTATATATGATATAATGGTTTGTACAACCGTATCATTTGAAGCGATTAGTGAAAATTATTGCAGGTAGAATACAAGTGAAGAAGAAAATTAGTATCAGCTGCAGTACTTTAATTGAAACACAAGAAGTAAAAATTGTCTGCTTTTTTTTTTCTTGAATATTACTGTCTAGAAAGTCCGTTATTAAGAGAAAAAATTCGAAAGATGAATATTTTAAATATCATATAAAATAGAAAACTGGCGTTGTTTATTATTGCGATTTCATTTGATATGTTGCATTGTAAAACGGGAGATATCATTTATCTTTTACTTGTTTCAGTAATTAAACTGCGGCCATGCTGGGGTACCGCTTTGAAAAACTTTTAGTGGAATGAATCGACCCCAGTATTTTTTAAACCTGGTGCTCATTCTATCGATCACTCTTCTTCAGCCGCCAAGTTACGGTGACGTAAACACACCATCACCGGTTGTCAACTGGTGGGTGGGGGACAAATACTGACAAATACACACACAGATATACATGCACGCACACACAACACACGCACACACTTACACACACATATACATATACATATATATACGATGAGCTTCTTTCAGCTTCTTTCTACCAAATCCACTCACAGGGCCCGAGGCTATAGCGGCGAACATTGTCGAAATTGCCAGGCAGTGGGACTGAACCCGGAACCATGTGGGTGGAAAGCAAGCTTCTTACAACACAGCCAGTCACCATCTTGATATATTTTCTTACATTAAACGTCTATTACATTATTTTACGCATCTTCCTTTTTGCACGCTTTAGCAAGGTCTGATTTGCGTGTAAATTCAACTCCTGTTACTACCTACGGTGCGGAGTCGATCTTACAAGTTTGAGCTTTTACGCAGAAAGGCTCCATTCTCTTCAGAGGTGACCTATTATTATATTCGTGACGCTTGTATGTATCTACGTTGAACAGATTGTGTTCCCTTGTTCGATGTTATTCGGAAGTAATTGGGATAAATTGCGAACTCTCGACCCATTCGGATAGGCAAATAATCATTTTATCAAGTTAGCCAATTACTGACATTAAAGTTTAAATGTAATGATTTCAGTCAATGTTTTTCTATCAATACTTTTACTCAACTAGTTTTGAAAACATCCCAATTAAAATATATCGCCTAAATATCGAGATTTACCTACGAACACACACATAAACACACACATAAACACACACATAAACACACAAATACACACAAGCATATAAACATCAACACGAATATAGACACCAAAAAAAAAAAACACAATCACATATAAATACATGACTATCGTCTGTCAAACTCTCTCCCTTTTGCTCATTTTTCTCTAACTCCCAAAGACTCATAAACACACATATATACACATACATACATACATACATACTCACACACTCAAGGTAAAATCATAAACGTACCTACATCTTATATTTTCTGATTTTCTCTTTTTTTTACTATTTTTTCTAATTTTCTAGTTTCATACACTTGTATACACTTGTATATATATATATATATATATATATATATATATATATATATATATATATATATATATATATACATAGACAGAGATACTTATATACATATATTTATGCATGTAAATACGTGTATATTTATAAGTATTTATTGATTTTTAAATACTCTCAATACACGAGTGTATATATATATATATATATATATATATATATATATATATATATATATATATATATATATATATATATATATATATATATATATATATATATACATATACATACATATATACGCATTAATATATCTATAAACACACGGTTAAATGGAGGCTAAAGTATGGATTTTTCAAATTACAATTCGTTATTGTAAACAATTTTTTATTTGTTATGCAGTCATACAC
>NC_142952.1:6351652-6364152 GCF_046866305.1 Octopus bimaculoides
AGAAAACGAAGATGGCGTTCGAGGGACGGCAACAATGAGGGGGCGACAAGATCTGAAATGCTGCATCCATCCACAATTATACATAGATTCACATATGTATATGTATATATATATATATATATATATATATATATATATATATATATATATATATATATATATATATATATATATATATATATATATATATATATATATATATATATATATATATATATATATATATATATATATATATATATATATATATATATATATATATATATATATATATATATATAAATATATATGTATATATATATATGTATATATATATATATATATATATATATATATATATATATATATATATATATATATATATATATATATATATATATGTATATATATATATATATATATATATATATATATATATATATATATATATATATATATATATATATATATATATATATATACATATATAAATACATACATATATATATATTTATATATATATATATATATATATAGATAGATGTGTGTGTATGTACATATGCGCAAACGCGTGCGTGAGTAAATGCATTATCTGAGCATATCTTTGCATGTAAACTTAAAATATTGTTCAAACCTATATATATTTAACTTTGCGAAAACACTTATATACATTTACTGGATTTATGCACAGATATGTTATATATGGATGAATTTCTAGTGTATTCACTTACATATATACAAACATACATAGGTAAATGTATATATATATATATATATATATATATATATATATATATATATATATATATATATATATATATATATATATGTGTGTGTGTGTGTGTGGGTGTGTGTGTGTGTGTGTGTTTCTGTGTGTATACATACATACATACGTACATACATACATACATATATATATATATATATATATATATATATATTTATCTATATGTGTATACATATATATATATTTATAGCTGCAGGCGTAGTTGTGTGGTATGAGACATGTTTCCAAACAACATGGTTCCGGGTTCAGTTCGCCTGCGTGTCACCTTGGGCATGTGTCTTCCACTATAGCCCCGAGCGAACCAAGTATATAAGTTAATAGAGAGATAAATAGAAAACTATATATATTTATATATATATATATATAAAAGAGAGATAGATAGATGGTTAAATAGATAGATAGATAGATAGATAGATAGATAGATAGATAGATAGATAGGTTTCTTTATTAGCCACACAGGGCTCAACACAGAGGGGACAAAATACAAATGTAGAGTTTTTCTTTTCGAGGGGTTCGAAAACAAAGCAGAAAAAAAAACAAAAGTGGGGACAACGATGAAAAAAAAAAAACATCGCAAAACGTTTGGGGTATTTACAAAAAATACGAAATAATACAAAAAATTCCCAATAAATGGGGAGGTTATCCGTGGAAAGAAAAACCTACGAAAAGACCACGGTAACCTCGGTCTTTAGCGTCACAGTTTGTTAAATAAAATTTCTCTGTTTACAAAATTTTAAAACGTTTTATAGAATCATGGTCAAGGTGGCTTCGTCATTTATACGTGCCATTCTTGTTACATGTATCCATCTTTTTTCGAAACATTTGCTAGACAACACTTGCCTCTCTACTCTCACCTTCCTTTTCAAGTGATACTTGAAAAAGTTGATGAGAGATTGACCAGAGAGGAAAGTATTTGTCTCTAATCCTTTCAGACGCGTCCACCAGATGCATTCTTTGGCCATAGCCACAAGTACGATAAATACAGCTCTTCCTTCCCGTTTAAAGGAAGGATGCGTGACGATATTGACGATAGACTCGGTTGATAAACCGACTCGTCCCACACGCGACAGCAGTCGTTCGACATAAGCCCACAGCTCCGAAATGGTTGGACACTGCACGAGTGCGTGCAGAACGGTTTCATCGCTCTGACCGCATCTCGGGCAGGTCGGCCCCGCATTTCGCGAGCCGTGTCTATAGAGCTTATCCCGAACGGGTAGCGCCTCTCGGTAACACTGCCAGGCCAGGGATCTCTGGAAGTTGTCCATAGGTCCCGGCCCGAAAGTCGTCCTGAACAGGCGGGTCAGGTATTCCTCGTCGACGCCCAGGTTCGCCCCGAGATCGTCGTCGTACCTGCCCTCCACTAATCCCCTATAGAATGACTTCGTTGTGATGCAGCCGCTCAAGGTCGACCCGGGACGGCAAAGTTGTTGCAGAGCAACGCGACACTCACGGTGCCATTCGCCATTCCTCGGCCTCTTTTTGATCCACGACTGCAGCTCGGTCATGGAGACGAGCTGCGGGAAAGCGCGTCGCACAAACGGCGACCACACCTGCTCACCGTCGTCTACGTAGAGCCGGAGATGTCGCAGTCTCAGCGCATGTCTGCGCATCATCAACCACGGCATGCCCAGCCCTCCTTTCAGCGGGTGTTGGCAACAAACGGATCGCCTCACCATCGGAACGCTTCCTTTCCACAAAAAGCGGAAGAGGATGCGCTCCATTTCGGTGATGGCGCGATCGGGACAAGGCACAACGGTCAGGCGGTATTCGATGACGGACGCGATGTACGCGTTCGCCACCTCCGCCCGACCTTTTAGGGACAGCTTCCTCTCGGACCATTGCCGGCAGAGAGTGGCCACCCTACTCGTTATCTCGTCCCAGTTCTTCTCCGTTTGCAGGTCCGGACCGAACCAGACTCCGAGCAACTTGACCGGACCGTCCGTCCAGCGTCCCACTACTGAGGCGCTGCCGGACGGTATGGGCTTGCTTCTCCAGGTGCCGAGCAGCAAACCCACCGACTTATCCCGGTTGATTTTCGCTCCCGTCACCGCTTCGTAGTCTTTCAGCGTCTCGCCGACAAGCTCGACGTGCTCGTGGCTAGACGCTATGACGGTGACGTCGTCCGCGTATGCCGACACGCTCGTCCCGCACCCCAGTTCTCGCGGGATGCCCCTCAGCGTCGCCAGCTTCCGCAGTAGTGGCTCGAGAGTCAATACGTACAGGAGCGGCGACAGGGGGCATCCCTGACGAACCGAACGTGCAATGTCGAAGGGTCCCGATAGACGTCCATTGACGCGAACAACCGAACGGATGCCTGTGTACAAGGCAGCCATCCAGCCGCGGAAAACGGGACCGAAGCCGGCCGCTTCGAGGACGGCCTCCAAGTATCGATGGTCTACCCTATCGAAAGCTTTCGATTGATCCAAATTGATCAGGGCCCCACCCATGCCAGGTTCCTTAACTACCCTCTCTATGATGTAGCGCATCAGATGGAGGTTGTCATGGATGCTCCGGCCCGGCACGGCGCACGTCTGCTCCGTGCCGACCAGTTTCTCGATGACAAGCGCCAACCGTTTGGCTAACACCTTGGCCAAAATTTTCATGTCTGCATTGAGCAGAGTGATGGGCCTAAAGTTATCTATGGCGTCCCCCTTGTTTGGATCTTTCTTCAGCAGCGTTACCGCTCCTCGGCTCACAAAACCGGGAATGCTCCCGTTCTGCTGCCAGTTGCAGTACACGACCGCCAAGACTTCTCCAAACAAGTCTGGCATACAGTTGTAAAGCTCGTAGGGCAGACCATCCAAACCCGGAGATTTGTCCGTCGAGCAACCCGCCATCGCGTCCCTCACCTCCTCCGCCGTGATGACCCCTTCGCAGCACTCCGCCTCTCTTGCCGAGAGTCGTGGCAAGCTGTGCAGGTAGGCACTAAAGTCCACCCTGCCTTCTCGCTCGCCACTCCTCCCGAACAGTCGGGCAAAATGCCGCTGAAACGCCTCGCACATCTTGCTCGGCTCGAGCAATTCGCGCCCCTGTTCGTCTACCAGAGACCGGATGGTGGCTCTGTTACCCCGCTGCGCCTCCGCCACCCGGGCCTCTCGTGCGGCTCCAACACCTTCATTCCTCAGAGCACGCATCCTTGCCCTGACAGCACACCCTTCGTGTTTAGCATTGAAGTGTTGGTCGAGGGCCAACCTCGCCGCTAAAACGTCGGATTCGATGCCACTTCGCAATGCCTCTTCTAACTTTATCACTAGCTCCCCCTCTTCTCTGTTCCTCTCTACAGCTAGTGCCCTGCTATACCTTATTGCTTCCGCCCTCACTGCTCTCTTGAGGGCAAACCACCATTTGTTGTTGACGATGGCTCCCGTCAAAGCCCTCTTTACTAACGTGCTAATCCGGTCTCTGAAAACCTGTCTCGACGGGAAAGACGCGTTTAGTTTCCAGTAACCGGGACCCTGCCTATGTGCCTTATCTAAGTCTAGCGTACACGTCACAAGTTTGTGATCCGTGTAGCTGACTATGTGGAACTGTGGACATCCTAAACTATCTCTATCTCTTGTCCTACACACTATCCTATCTAGATACGATCTCGACGACCCAATGCGGTTGCTCCAAGTCCACGTTGGCACATTTGGGTGGTCGAGTCGGTACCTGTCAGACAACTGGAAGCGTCTGAGCAGGTCTATGAGGCCTTTGCATCCCCTTCTACTTTTGTCACTCCCCACGTAGTCTAGATGCGTGTCCAAGGTAGCATTCCAATCCCCCACTAAAAGTAAGGGACGAGACGTTCCCAGGAATACTTCTAGACGTCGAAAGAAGTCTGACCGACCTGTTAAAGGAGGCACATAAACTGCCAGCAACCGAAAAGCGCCTCCATCGCTGCCGTCCACATCTAGGACAACCAGTCTACCCTCCGGGTCCGTAAATATCGTCTTTACTTGGAGATCCAGACTCTTGCGAAAAAGAACCGCCGTGCCACTACCGCCCATCCTCGGCAGACAGGGAGAAAAATAAATGTTAAACTGTCCGCCAAACATGGACTTTAGGGCCCGCAGTTCATGGAGTCTGGTCTCACTAATGGCTATGATATCCAAATTGTGTGACTTGATGTCATTTAAGAGGTACCCTTGTTTCCAAGGGGACCCTAAGCCACGCACATTCACACAACCAATCTTCACCATGATTCTATTTATACGTGTGCTTTAAAGCACAAAACAAAAGAACAGAGTGTTACTTGCCGTTAGAAAGTTTTGTTTCCTCCTTGGATTTTTCACCAAGGAGGCTATTGTACAATTTCTTGCACAAATATTTCTGGAATCCCCCTACCGAGTTGGGGTAGAGGGATTTTATTGTGTTGTGTAATGCTGGTGTTACATGAATAATTTTAATGTGTTTTGGCGGTGTTGTACGTGGGTGGTTGTTGGTTTTGATATCGTTATTTGTGATGTTTGTTTTAGAGTTGATGTAATTCATCAACTCTGTGTTTGTACTGTCTATTGCTGTTAGCATTGTTTTTTTTATATTACTATTGGTGTTAGTAGTATTTTCGGGAGATGTGAATCTCCCTGCTTTGTTTGTGTTTGCATTTTGTTTTGTTTTCTTCTTACTGCGCTTCCTCTTTCCTTTCGTAGCTATTTTCCACTCCTCCCCACTCTCTTCATCGGATGATGGGAGATCTGAGGAGTCAGAAAGAGGTAACGGCAAATTTTGTGCGTCTGTGTGTGTTTCTGTGAATGTTTGTGTTGCTGTTTTTATTGATGTTGGCTGCTTGTTATTTATGTGTGGTGTATGTGATATGGGGGAGGGAGAGGCAGTCTTGGAATTTTCTTTTTTTTCTTCTGTTTTTGCAGTTTCTGTTGTCTTTTCTGTTGTGGTTATTGCTGATATTTCTGTTGTTGTTTTTTGCGTTGCTGGTGGTGTTGGTAGTAAGGTTTTTCTGTTGGGGGTATTTGGTAGTTGCTTCTGTTGTTGTTGTTGTTGTTGTTGTTGTTGTTGTTGTTTTTGTTTAGCGGCCAGAGGGCAGTCCTTTTTCAGATGTGCTTCGCTGTTGCATAGGTAACAGCGAGGTCGCCTGCCCTCTACCACCACATACAGCTTGTGGTCCTCTGCCAATCTAATGTTTGGAGGAATTTTCTGTGAAGCCTCCTCCGTGATGTGGAGAAGGATTTCCAGATTTTTCCCTCCCCAGTTCTTTTCCTCTCCGACCGTAATCTCCAAAATATTTGCCTCCTCCATTTCCAGGCACACGGCCGATATCAGCCATTGGGTGTCCACCTCCGATGGCACATTTTTTATCATAACTTTGGTCACTCTCTGTCCTAGATAACTCGGTATCATTACCAAGTCATCTGTGCGGAGAGAGAGTGTCGAAAATTGTTTAGCTAAATTTTCATCCAGAAACCTTACTTGCACCGTTCCAAATTTCCTTCCCCAGGTGACATGATTCTGATAAGGCCAAATTTTTCTAAGACAAACTTCAATTTTATCTGTGCTAACATTTTCTACACGTCTGGTTTTTGTGTTTACCAGTTTATAAACGATGCACTTTTTGTTTTTCATTTCTATAATATCTTTTGGGATGTTTATTCTGACATCATCTCCTTCTTTCGTAAGAAGGGATTTTGTGTCTTTTATTTGTTTTTGTGTGAATGTCACTGTTGTTCTTTTTTCCTTTAGAGCATTTGCGAAATTTGTTTTTGTTGAGCTGGCGGACATGTTCTTCTGGATATTTTTGTTTATGTTGGTGTATGTACTGCCTGGTTCAAAGGTGGTGGTAGTGGCAGCAGAGTTTGTTCAACAGGTGATGGTGTCATTGCTGACGGCCGATAACTTTACTTCCTTGTTGTTGCTGTTGTTGTTGTTGTTGTCGTTGTTGCTGTTGTTGTTGTTGTTGTTGTTGTCGTTGGTGGTGGTGATGATGGCGTCAGCAGCAGTGGTGCTTACGTCAGAGACATTTGTGACGGTTTTCACGCATGGTTTTGTAACCTTGGTTACAGTTTTGTTTTTGTTGTTGGTGTTGGTGGTGGTGGTGGTGGTGGTGGTGGTGAGAGGGCTGTTAGTAGCTGTACTCACAGTCTTTGTGACGTTTACAGCAACTGCGTTCCTGTCACTGCATGAGCACGCGCTATTCTGTTCTTTTTTCTCTTCTGGCATCTGAAGCCTCGGGAAATGCTTGTCAAAAGAACAAGACAAGCGTTCCAAAATTATGTTTCTCGACATTTTTCAAATGTCAAGAAGGAAATTTTTGTATTTTGCTAGGGCCGAAACTGCCCCTGGGGGTCAATTTCTGCCCTTGAAAATACACACAAATGAAGCCTAGGTGCTTCGCAACAAAATTATTTAAAAATTCCAACAAAATGTGGACAGTAAAAGGTCAAATAAACGTTTACCTTCGCAGCCGATGTGACAGCACGTCCGTGAGAAGAGATAGATAGATAGGTTTCTTTATTAGCCACACAGGGCTCAACACAGAGGGGACAAAATACAAATGTAGAGTTTTTCTTTTCGAGGGGGTCGAAAACAAAGCAGAAAAAAAACAAAAGTGGGGACAACGATGAAAAAAAAAAAAAAAAAAAAAAAAAAAAAAAAAAAAACATCGCAAAACGTTTGGGGTATTTACAAAAAATACGAAAAATACAAAAAATTCCCAATAAATGGGGAGGTTATCCGTGGAAAGAAAAACCTACGAAAAGACCACGGTAACCTCGGTCTTTAGCGTCACAGTTTGTTAAATAAAATTTCTCTGTTTACAAAATTTTAAAACGTTTTATAGAATCATGGTCAAGGTGGCTTCGTCATTTATACGTGCCATTCTTGCTACATGTATCCATCTTTTTTCGAAACATTTGCTAGACAACACTTGCCTCTCTACTCTCACCTTCCTTTTCAAGTGATACTTGAAAAAGTTGATGAGAGATTGACCAGAGAGGAAAGTATTTGTCTCTAATCCTTTCAGACGCGTCCACCAGATGCATTCTTTGGCCATAGCCACAAGTACGATAAATACAGCTCTTCCTTCCCGTTTAAAGGAAGGAGGCGTGACGATATTGACGATAGACTCGGTTGATAAACCGACTCGTCCCACACGCGACAGCAGTCGTTCGACATAAGCCCACAGCCCCGAAATGGTTGGACACCGCACGAGTGCGTGCAGAACGGTTTCATCGCTCTGACCGCATCTCGGGCAGGTCGGCCCCACATTTCGCGAGCCGTGTCTATAGAGCTTATCCCGAACGGGTAGCGCCTCTCGGTAACACTGCCAGGCCAGGGATCTCTGGAAGTTGTCCATAGGTCCCGGCCCGAAAGTCGTCCTGAACAGGCGGGTCAGGTATTCCTCGTCGACGCCCAGGTTCGCCCCGAGATCGTCGTCGTACCTGCCCTCCACTAATCCCCTATAGAATGACTTCGTTGTGATGCAGCCGCTCAAGGTCGACCCGGGACGGCAAAGTTGTTGCAGAGCAACGCGACACTCACGGTGCCATTCGCCATTCCTCGGCCTCTTTTTGATCCACGACTGCAGCTCGGTCATGGAGACGAGCTGCGGGAAAGCGTGTCGCACAAACGGCGACCACACCTGCTCACCGTCGTCTACGTAGAGCCGGAGATGTCGCAGTCTCAGCGCATGTCTGCGCATCATCAACCACGGCATGCCCAGCCCTCCTTTCAGCGGGTGTTGGCAACAAACGGATCGCCTCACCATCGGAACGCTTCCTTTCCACAAAAAGCGGAAGAGGATGCGCTCCATTTCGGTGATGGCGCGATCGGGACAAGGCACGACGGTCAGGCGGTATTCGATGACGGACGCGATGTACGCGTTCGCCACCTCCGCCCGACCTTTTAGGGACAGCTTCCTCTCGGACCATTGCCGGCAGAGAGTGGCCACCCTACTCGTTATCTCGTCCCAGTTCTTCTCCGTTTGCAGGTCCGGACCGAACCAGACTCCGAGCAACTTGACCGGACCGTCCGTCCAGCGTCCCACTACTGAGGCGCTGCCGGACGGTATGGGCTTGCTTCTCCAGGTGCCGAGCAGCAAACCCACCGACTTATCCCGGTTGATTTTCGCTCCCGTCACCGCTTCGTAGTCTTTCAGCGTCTCGCCGACAAGCTCGATTTGCTCGTGGCTAGACGCTATGACGGTGACGTCGTCCGCGTATGCCGACACGCTCGTCCCGCACCCCAGTTCTCGCGGGATGCCCCTCAGCGTCGCCAGCTTCCGCAGTAGTGGCTCGAGAGTCAATACGTACAGGAGCGGCGACAGGGGGCATCCCTGACGAACCGAACGTGCAATGTCGAAGGGTCCCGATAGACGTCCATTGACGCGAACAACCGAACGGATGCCTGTGTACAAGGCAGCCATCCAGCCGCGGAAAACGGGACCGAAGCCGGCCGCTTCGAGGACGGCCTCCAAGTATCGATGGTCTACCCTATCGAAAGCTTTCGAATGATCCAAATTGATCAGGGCCCCACCCATGCCAGGTTCCTTAACTACCCTCTCTATGATGTAGCGCATCAGATGGAGGTTGTCATGGATGCTCCGGCCCGGCACGGCGCACGTCTGCTCCGTGCCGACCAGTTTCTCGATGACAAACGCCAACCGCTTGGCTAACACCTTGGCCAAAATTTTCATGTCTGCATTGAGCAGAGTGATGGGCCTAAAGTTATCTATGGCGTCCCCCTTGTTTGGATCTTTCTTCAGCAGCGTTACCGCTCCTCGGCTCACAAAACCGGGAATGCTCCCGTTCTGCTGCCAGTTGCAGTACACGACCGCCAAGACTTCTCCAAACAAGTCTGGCATACAGTTGTAAAGCTCGTAGGGCAGACCATCCAAACCCGGAGATTTGTCCGTCGAGCAACCCGCCATCGCGTCCCTCACCTCCTCCGCCGTGATGACCCCTTCGCAGCACTCCGCCTCTCTTGCCGAGAGTCGTGGCAAGCTGTGCAGGTAGGCACTAAAGTCCACCCTGCCTTCTCGCTCGCCACTCCTCCCGAACAGTCGGGCAAAATGCCGCTGAAACGCCTCGCACATCTTGCTCGGCTCGAGCAATTCGCGCCCCTGTTCGTCTACCAGAGACCGGATGGTGGCTCTGTTACCCCGCTGCGCCTCCGCCACCCGGGCCTCTCGTGCGGCTCCAACACCTTCATTCCTCAGAGCACGCATCCTTGCCCTGACAGCACACCCTTCGTGTTTAGCATTGAAGTGTTGGTCGAGGGCCAACCTCGCCGCTAAAACGTCGGATGCGATGCCACTTCGCAATGCCTCTTCTAACTTTATCACTAGCTCCCCCTCTTCTCTGTTCCTCTCTACAGCTAGTGCCCTGCTATACCTTATTGCTTCCGCCCTCACTGCTCTCTTGAGGGCAAACCACCATTTGTTGTTGACGATGGCTCCCGTCAAAGCCCTCTTTACTAACGTGCTAATCCGGTCTCTGAAAACCTGTCTCGACGGGAAAGACGCGTTTAGTTTCCAGTAACCGGGACCCTGCCTATGTGCCTTATCTAAGTCTAGCGTACACGTCACAAGTTTGTGATCCGTGTAGCTGACTATGTGGAACTGTGGACATCCTAAACTATCTCTATCTCTTGTCCTACACACTATCCTATCTAGATACGATCTCGACGACCCAATGCGGTTGCTCCAAGTCCACGTTGGCACATTTGGGTGGTCGAGTCGGTACCTGTCAGACAACTGGAAGCGTCTGAGCAGGTCTATGAGGCCTTTGCATCCCCTTCTACTTTTGTCACTCCCCACGTAGTCTAGATGCGTGTCCAAGGTAGCATTCCAATCCCCCACTAAAAGTAAGGGACGAGACGTTCCCAGGAATACTTCTAGACGTCGAAAGAAGTCTGACCGACCTGTTAAAGGAGGCACATAAACTGCCAGCAACCGAAAAGCGCCTCCATCGCTGCCGTCCACATCTAGGACAACCAGTCTACCCTCCGGGTCCGTAAATATCGTCTTTACTTGGAGATCCAGACTCTTGCGAAAAAGAACCGCCGTGCCACTACCGCCCATCCTCGTCAGACAGGGAGAAAAATAAATGTTAAACTGTCCGCCAAACATGGACTTTAGGGCCCGCGGTTCATGGAGTCTGGTCTCACTAATGGCTATGATATCCAAATTGTGTGACTTGATGTCATTTAAGAGGTACCCTTGTTTCCAAGGGGACCCTAAGCCACGCACATTCACACAACCAATCTTCACCATGATTCTATTTATACGTGTGCTTTAAAGCACAAAACAAAAGAACAGAGTGTTACTTGCCGTTAGAAAGTTTTGTTTCCTCCTTGGATTTTTCACCAAGGAGGCTATTGTACAATTTCTTGCACAAATATTTCTGGAATCCCCCTACCGAGTTGGGGTAGAGGGATTTTATTGTGTTGTGTAATGCTGGTGTTACATGAATAATTTTAATGTGTTTTGGCGGTGTTGTACGTGGGTGGTTGTTGGTTTTGATATAGTTATTTGTGATGTTTGTTTTAGAGTTGATGTAATTCATCAACTCTGTGTTTGTACTGTCTATTGCTGTTAGCATTGTTTTTTTTATATTACTATTGGTGTTAGTAGTATTTTCGGGAGATGTGAATCTCCCTGCTTTGTTTGTGTTTGCATTTTGTTTTGTTTTCTTCTTACTGCGCTTCCTCTTTCCTTTCGTAGCTATTTTCCACTCCTCCCCACTCTCTTCATCGGATGATGGGAGATCTGAGGAGTCAGAAAGAGGTAACGGCAAATTTTGTGCGTCTGTGTGTGTTTCTGTGAATGTTTGTGTTGCTGTTTTTATTGATGTTGGCTCCTTGTTATTTATGTGTGGTGTATGTGATATGGGGGAGGGAGAGGCAGTCTTGGAATTTTCTTTTTTTTCTTCTGTTTTTGCAGTTTCTGTTGTCTTTTCTGTTGTGGTTATTGCTGATATTTCTGTTGTTGTTTTTTGCGTTGCTGGTGGTGTTGGTAGTAAGGTTTTTCTGTTGGGGGTATTTGGTAGTTGCTTCTGTTGTTGTTGTTGTTGTTGTTGTTGTTGTTGTTGTTTTTGTTTAGCGGCCAGAGGGCAGTCCTTTTTCAGATGTGCTTCGCTGTTGCATAGGTAACAGCGAGGTCGCCTGCCCTCTACCACCACATACAGCTTGTGGTCCTCTGCCAATCTAATGTTTGGAGGAATTTTCTGTGAAGCCTCCTCCGTGATGTGGAGAAGGATTTCCAGATTTTTCCCTCCCCAGTTCTTTTCCTCTCCGACCGTAATCTCCAAAATATTTGCCTCCTCCATTTCCAGGCACACGGCCGATATCAGCCATTGGGTGTCCACCTCCGATGGCACATTTTTTATCATAACTTTGGTCACTCTCTGTCCTAGATAACTCGGTATCATTACCAAGTCATCTGTGCGGAGAGAGAGTGTCGAAAATTGTTTAGCTAAATTTTCATCCAGAAACCTTACTTGCACCGTTCCGAATTTCCTTCCCCAGGTGACATGATTCTGATAAGGCCAAATTTTTCTAAGACAAACTTCAATTTTATCTGTGCTAACATTTTCTACACGTCTGGTTTTTGTGTTTACCAGTTTATAAATGATGCACTTTTTGTTTTTCATTTCTATAATATCTTTTGGGATGTTAATTCTGACATCATCTCCTTCTTTCGTAAGAAGGGATTTTGTGTCTTTTATTTGTTTTTGTGTGAATGTCACTGTTGTTCTTTTTTCCTTTAGAGCATTTGCGAAATTTGTTTTTGTTGTGCTGGCGG
>NC_142952.1:6371652-6376652 GCF_046866305.1 Octopus bimaculoides
TACACAAACACATACTTATTCGTATGTGTATACACACACACGCGCGCATCTATATATATGTATACATATATATATATATATATATATATATATATATATATATATATATATATATATATATATATATATATATATATATATATATACTTATATACATATATTATATATAGTAAGAGAGGGAGAGAAATAAATAGATAGATATATACATACATACCTTCTTACATATATACGCACATTCGTACATACATACATATATACATACATACATACATGCATACATACATGCATACATACATGGGTACTTAGGTACATACATAGATACGTGGATAGAGCAATGGACAGATAGATATATGTGTATGTATATATGTATATACATACATATATACATACACACGTTTCTAAAATCTGTTGGCATCAACCACAAACAACGTGGACGTTATTATATATAATTGACCAAAACAAACACTAGTTCATTCTATAGAAATTATTAGTAATCCGAAATTAAGCTATTAAAACCATTTCCATTTCCCCCAAAGAATACAAGAATACTGTCTGGGACAATCTTGTATTGGAAGGCTTTGAATTGTGTACAGATTTCTGAAATACAATTTCCAGGATTCGAGACAATGAAAAAGCGAGTTTAGAGATTAAACTGACAATCCTCTCTGTATCTTCTTATTGATGATATTGATAATACTATCGAAAAACATCTACATATTCACACACACACACACGCACACACACACACACACACACACACACACACACACACACACACACACACACACACACACACACATATATATATATATATACTTATAGTTATATGTATATATACATGGATATATATATATATATACATATATATATATATATATATATATATATATATATATATATATATATATATATATATATATATATATATATATATGTATATGAGTATACATATGTGTACGTACACACATGCATATACATAGACTTACAAAAACACTCGAATAGACTCAGTACTTGCGTATATATACGTATAATATATACACTATTTATACATATATATGTCCATATACCCGTGTATGATGTATACATATATGTACATGTATACATATAAAGATATGACATATATATTTGAGTGCGTCTACACGTGTGATATTTGTAATCATATATAGTAAAATATACGATTTTTATGTATAATACCAATATGTATATGAGTATATATCTCTCTCAATTTTTCAAGATATATATATATATATGTATAGATATAGATATATCTTCCTATGTATATATATATATGTACGTGTAAATATATGTATGTATGTATGTATGTATATATATATATATATATACATATATATATATATATATATATATATATATATATATATTATATATATATATATATATATATATATATATATATATATATATATATATATATATATATATATATATATATATGCGTGTGTGTGTGTGTGTGCATGTATATATGTATGATATATGCATTTATATATGGACAAGTGTATATAAATACTCGCATATACATATACATATTTGCGAGTTTGCGTTTCTGTGGGTATATATATATATGTTTTGCTTGTTTTTTGGTGTAAGTATGTATGAATATGTGTATGTATAGACTGCCTGAGTATGTATATACATTTTTTTCAAATTAAAAATAAATTAATATATATATATATATATTTTTGCAGCGATATGTGTATATATTTGTATACATGTGTATATGTGAATAACCAGACATACATATCTATATGCGTCCTCATATACGTGTGTGTTCGTGTGTGGGCATATGCATATATATATATATATATAATATATATATATATATATATATATATATATATATATATATATATATATATATATATATATATATATATATATATATATATATATATATATATATATATATATATATATATATATATAATATATATATATATATATTATATGGGCGCACGCGGACTTGTGTGTGTGTGTGTGTGTGTGTGTGTGTGTGTGTGTACCTTCCTACGTGTTTTGTATGTCTGTCTGATATATGTGGTTGAAACAATTAAAAAAAATACCTGCCTATAGCAAGTATAGCAGCTGTTTATGATTTGTATGATTCTCAGACTTATTTATACATTATCTCCCAGAACACCTGATATATATATACATACATACATACATACATATAGATATACATATGTATACGAATGTATATATGTATATATATATGTATGTATACATATATATATGTATGTATATATGTGTATATATATATATATATATATATATATATATATATATATATATATATATATATATATATATATATATATATATATATATGTATATGTATATATATATATATATATATATATATATATATATATATATATATATATATATATATATATATATATATATATATATATATATATATATATGAGTGTGTGTAAATGCCCGTATATATACGTATATATATATACATATATATTTTATATATATATATATACATACATATTCGATAGCATGTATATACGTATATACATATACATATGTACGCTCATACTTGATGACACGCAGAGAAACGCACTGAGACATTAGCGGAAAGACACGCGAGGAGTCACAATCATATACTTTGGTATTGATATCGATATTGACATATGTATATATTCCAGTGTGTATCAACATATATGAATATATTTACATATTTCAATGAATCAATGCATCTATAGTTGGTCTGATGCCTGCGTACACATAGCCATACGTACAATATATCCTCTGTCTATATATATATATATATATATATATATATATATATATATATATATATACAGATTGTAGTTGTGTTCCGTTTTTCATATACATAATCTACAATTTTATTTATTTTTCTATTGCTGAATGTTCGTTGCTAGGTGCGTTTGTCTTGGTGTTAGCTCACTGTCATAATATTTTTGGTTCATTTCCTGAACGCTGCATCACCTGTTACCTATGAGCAACATGACTTCACGACACTCCAGTCGTTGTAGGTTTAAATGTATACCAACGTTGTTATGGTGCATGCGTGCTCTTTGTTAACAAGTCCAATACTATTTGCTTTGAGGAATCAAGCCTGACCGTTGCGCAGTGTGTGCTTTGTAAGGGTATAGAGGAATGGATGCTAAATTAAGAAAACGTAATTCAACAATTAGCATAGGCGCAGATATGGCTGTGTGAGAAGGGGCCTGCTTCACAATCACATAGTTTGGAGTTCAGTTCTATTGCGTGTCACCTTATGTGACTTCCAATATCGCCCCTGGACGATGAAATTCTCGTAAGTAGATTTTATAGTCGAACGCTAAATGAAGCCTGTTGTCAATATATGTTTCTGTGAGTACGGTTCTGTGTATGCCTGTATATATATGTATGTGTCTGTGTGTTTGTACATTCTCTCTAACCACTTGACGAATGGTGTCCTTTTGTTTATGTCCCCATGATGTAGTGGTTCGGTAGAAGAGACGGGCAGAATAAGTAAAATGTCTCAATTTATTTCATTAAATTTCTTCAAGGAATTGCTCCAACAAGGCCGCAATCAAATGACTGAAACAAGTACAAGATGAAAGATAAAAGCGATGCAGAAAACAAAACAGTTTTGTTAGTAATTATTTTATCGGTGAAATAGAGTAATAAAGAACATTTTTGCAAGACTTCTATCCCTTGCAAAACCTTGAGATTATCCAATGGAAAAAATAAATTCACATTTTGTAAAAATGTCAAACCAAATTAAGATCAAAAGACTTTTATGTCTGCATGAGTGGTTTCATGAATATTGATCTTCGGAAATTAGCAAATACAGAGAATCTACATAAAGACAGACATGGAGGAGCCACGATCATCTTATAGGATATGGGTTTTCCCATACTCACAGATATAGCTAGGCTTGAAATGGTTTCCCATATTTTGACGATGAGATAATTAGAATTTAATTTGTGATCTTGGCGGAGCAAAAGTATAAGGCTCTTATTCTTGAAATAATCATCTGAGAAATCTTAGTATTGTATTTGAAATTAAACCAAAAGCTACATCAACGTTACTATTTCCCCCATAAATGTTTTTCAAACGCGTATAATTTTCATCAAGCAACCAAAAATAATATGTATATACATAAATAATAAAATTATCATTCGTTTGAAAAGTTCTCATTTACTTTGATAGTTTCTTTTAAATATTTTTATTTGCTTAGTCATCTGAAGCACATCACGCCTCGGAGGAAACATCTGTCTGCGATTATTGAAAGAATAAACGGTAACTTCAGAAAAATATATTAACTCATAAATTTAATAAAGCAGGAAAAGAAAATTCAAATACCGTTCTTAAAAAAATGTTTCAAAACTACTTGAAGAGATCCGAAAATATATGCGTGTATTTAAGTTTATATATATATACATATAATATGTGTGTACTAATGTATATATATGTATACACTAATGCATACATTTATGTGTGTGTATATATATAAATAATATATATATATATACTTTTATATATATATATATATACTCATATATGTATATATACATGTATTTATATGTACAAAGGACAAAAGTAAAGGATTAGAATTCCAGCTGAATACTTTTTAAGCACTCTGTAGGGATCAAATTTGGTTAACTAAATGAAAGCTATTGTAATCCATTTAGGCCGTAAATTTAGTTTCCTCTACCTTGCTGGTTTCTAAATCCGAAGAGGAAACACCTAATACATTTAGTATAATGTCGTAGAGTATAGTAGAAAAACGCAAAAGAACAGAGAATTATACAATATTTAATCAGCTTACTGATGTTTCGGATAGATCTGCTAATTTCGAAATTTTCCGATGCAGTAAACATGCATATTCATCGATCCTGTATGTTTTCTACAGAGAGGGGGGGAGGGAGAGAGAGGGAGAGAATTTTAACACCAGACCTTCCTTATCAAAACTTTACCTTACTGCTTGAAATGGAGAAAATTTCCAGGCTGAT
>NC_142952.1:6396652-6398972 GCF_046866305.1 Octopus bimaculoides
GCGCTCATGGTCAAGGTGACACAGATGCGAAATGCAATCGTGTTGATTGGAAGTAGGTGAAATAATATATATATATATATATATGTGTGTGTGTGTGTGTGTGTGTGTGTGTGTATGTATGTGTGTGTGTGTGTGGGTGTGTTTGTGTATATGTACACATATATATATGCATGTATATATATATATATATATATATATATATATATATGTATATATATATATATATATATATATATATATATATATATATATATATATATATATATATATATATATATATATATATATATATGTATATGTATATATACGTATATACATACACACGCATACACACATATATGTGTATGTATGGATGTTTGCATGTATGAATCTATGTATGTATTACTAAATACGCATGCATGTCGTTATGGCATTTCATGAATATAATATGATTTACCAGAAAGAGGAAGTTGAAAGAGAGAGAGAGAGAGAGAGAGAGAGAGAGAGATAGGGAGATTGAGAAAGTTGTAGGCAAGGAAAAAAATGGTAATAAATGGTACCATACGTCGTATTTTTCTTAATTTTCTCAAATGTGTGAGTTACAACAGAACATTATAATTACCTGTAAATCTTCAGCTAATAATTGTATCTCTCACTCTCATCACTTTCTCACCTGTTAAAGTAACAACCAATCCATTTTCAATGTCACATTATACTTTCAGTGTAATCCTGTATGTCAAATGACACATTATCTCGTTCAGATTACCGTATTTCTACAACGGATGAATTAATATGCCTTATCGCTAAGACGGCGAGCTTGCAGAAGCGACTTTCGCTTTTCACCCTTTCGGGGTCGATAAATTAAGTACCAGTTGCTTACTTAATTTTAGTGGAACTAATCGACCACATTTCACATTTTCTTTTTTAAGTTTTGGTACCTATTCTATCGAGTTTCTTTTGCCGAACCACTGCGTTACCAACACAAATTGTTCAGTGGTGGTGGAGCACAAAGAGAAACGAAGACATACACCAATATATATATATATATATATATATATATATATATATATATATATATATATATATATATATATATAATATATTATATATACATAAAGCAGCAGAAATATAACAAAAACTGTTACTCATAGTTTCACGTTCCCGTTCGTCGGACAGTTTTGTAAACAAAACTGCCCGACGAACGGGAACGTGAGACTCTGATATTTTGGGGGAAAGAGGCAGTTGATTGCATCGACCTTAATACTCATCCTGTTCTTATTGTTTCGAGCTCGTAAGGACTAAAGGCACAGGTAAATAAACCTCGACTGAATCTTAATGTCGTATATAAATCCGGAAGAAATGCCACCAAACATTTTGTCAATCCGGTAACGAATCTCCTAAGTAACATCAACAATTCTTGTGCTATCTCTCTTTGCCTGCTCATCTATTACTCTATAATGGCTATTAATCTAATTAATTGCTATCATTCTAATTCATTAATGAGGCAACATTTGCACAAGTGATTGACCAGCTCGAATGAGCTGTCAAATCTAGAATTATCTGTAAAATCATATCCTATTTATTTTAGACAAAGGGATGGCAGATTAAACAATGTAGCCGAGATATGACAACAAATGGTTATGAATGACCACAGATGGAATGCTTTCGAACATAGGCCTCCTTCACCAATGTAGGAAATACCATGTGAAATCACCTGAAATCATACGACTGTGTGGTTAAGAAACGCGCTGTTGCAACCCACGTCGATTCGAGTTCACTTCTTTGGTGGTACTATGAGCAAGTGTCATCACTATTAGCCCTGGGGCCAATAAACTCCTTAAGGAGTCGGAAATTGAATGGAAACCACTTTTATGTATATGTAAATGTCTATATATAGCAATACATACATACATACATACATACATACATATATATATATATATAATATATATATATATATATATGTGTGTGTGTGTGTGTTTGTGTGTGTGTGTGTGTGTGTGTGTGTGTTATATTCAGATTCTTTCAATACGCTAGGCCACTGGTTTAAATTGATATTGATCAAATTAATATTCAATTTTCATCCCTTATTATTTAAATTCATATATATATATATATATATATATATATATATATATATATATATATATATATATATATATATATATATATATATATATATATATATATATATAAACTTTTACTCTTTTACCTCTTTCAGTCATTTGACTGCGGCAGTGCTGATAGAATTAATAAGTCAGGACCTTTTAAGCATTTTATCTGATCAAATTCATCCTACGGTTGTGCAACTATTTCCGCAGGGAAACGCAATCTTTCTGGA
>NC_142952.1:6401972-6406972 GCF_046866305.1 Octopus bimaculoides
ACACGTACATACAAATATACATGAACACGAACCCACACGCACTGGTAGCCGAATCTATAAGAGGTGCATTCTGTGATTCCGTGAATAGCCGCAGAGGTGTGTGTGTATGTGTGTGTGTGTGTGTGTGTGTGTGTGTGCGCGTGCGTGTACGTGTGTGTGCGTGTGTGTTGGATGGTGGAAGTGGATGTGTGTTCATTAATACATGGATACATATACATATACGAAGGGGTACTGGAAAGCTCTTTGCTTTGTGCAAAAGAAATACAGGAGGATCAGTTAACTATGATTTTATTCAACATATTCTCCTCAGCTATTCCTCTCAGATTCACACATTTATTGCTGCGGTCCTGCAATTTTCTGAGGTCAGTGAAAAACAAAAATCGTAGGTTGGGCTTCCAACCAGGCCTTTCACGACACACTTAAAGCGAAGAACTTTACAGTACGTCTTCGTACATATGTATATACATACATGCATACATACATAATACATATATACAGTTATATGTGTGTACATATATTTTACATATATATATATATACACACATATATATGGGGTGGGAATCATAGAATGTACGGTCAGGAAATTGAAAGGAGTGTCTTATGTTTCGAGTATATGCTCTGCTTCAGATGGAAGAGACGAGAAATAATAACACAGAGCGATTAACGAAATTATATATATATAACAAACTTAGATTATATTGACACAAAGAATTAGAGCAAAGAAAGTATGGCCTTACATGTCCAACAGTTGTTTCTCGGGCTCGGTATTACTTCATAATATCGGCAGATGAATCTCATCAAAATTTTGCAGTAATTAATTCATATACATATACATGTATATATATGTGCTTGTGTGTGTGAGTGAGGGTTTAAGTCTGTCTGCGTGTAGCAGTGAGTGTGTCCGGTGGGAGGGGAGGTTGTGTGTGTGTGTGTGCATGTAAATATGTTCACAAAGTCGTTTCCATAGATGCAAATAGCTTGTGAAATATATAACAAGCGAGAGTGTTAGATAGGGTTATTGAACAAAATAATTCATAGTAAAGTAAAGTTTTTAGTATTTATGCTGTGTGCAGTTGAAAGAAAAAGCATGGTGTCTCTACGTCTTTCATATATCGTTTGCAATACCTACGTTCTCTTCAAACTATGTATTGGAATATACAATCGGTGTTCTTCATATCTTATACGGGTGTTAATACACAAATAATATGCATATATTTGTATGTGTTCATATATATATAGGTCTGTGTGTATATATACATGTGTGTGTATATATATATCAGTTTACACACACACACACACACACACACCACACACACACACACACACACACATACACACATATATATATATATATATATATATATATATGCATGCATTCTACTTAACATTAGATCAATGTTTTTCATTTTATACCATATATCGATATAAAGATATCTATATATGCATTCTGTATGCCTGTATGCATATATATATATGTATATATATATATATATATATATATATATATATATACATACATGTGAGTCTGTCTGTGTGTATGTGTGTGTATATACGTACAAACATACATATATATATACATGGCATATATATATAAATATATATATATATATGCATGTATATATCCATGTATATGCATACGTTCATTTGTCATATATATGCTTATATATATATATATATATATATATATATATATATATATATATATCGTTTTATTGCATGTATCTAAGTAGGATTCGTCTGTGTCTTTATGTACGCTGTAGTCGTGTGTTTATGAGAAGGTATATACTAACTGTCAGGGTGTTGTATATTCAATGTTGTTTTGACTGGATATATTGAGAAGAATCTAATCCACTTCTAAAGTTTCGTATTTAAATAGAAATATTACATTTTATTCAGACTGAAATACAGCTTAGATCTTTATGACGTTCTTATTGATGTCTACGAACACTAGGACCTGCTTGTTCCATATTAATCTCGGTTTAAATGTGTATACATATACACATGTACATTCATACGCACATATAAACGCAATGAGACACATGCATCCATACATAGATACATAGATACATACATTCATACATACATACATACATACACACTCACATACAGAGATTTATAATATATAATATATATATATATATATATATATGATTAGAGTGTGGTCTTGCTGGAGCAATGCTTTGAAAAATTTTAGCAGGACGAATCGAGACGAGTATCTTTTTAGGAGGGATGGGTTTAAGCCCAATACTTATTTTATCATTCTCCTTTACAAAGCACTAAGTTAAGGGGAACGTAAACACAACAACACCCGGTTGTCTAGAGGTGGTTGGGTACAAACCCAGACACAACGAGACGCATATATAGATGTATATATATATATAGATAGATATAGATTATTACGTAACATACCTACATATAGATCATTCTCTTTGTGTATACATTATAAGTATCTCAGCATATATGTGCATACACGCACACACACTCATACACACACACGTATATATATATATATATATATATATATATATATACATGTCTCTGTACACAATCATATTAATTTCATTTAATGTATCTTGATGCATACACAGATCCATATGCTCATACAATCATATTTATATACCTCTATATGAGTGCGTGTGTTTATACATATATAAATATATACCATATATCGATATAAGGATATACATATATAGATGCATACATGTTCTCCCAAACCTTCTAATATGTGTATATATGCATATGTATATACACATGCATAAACACAGACATATACACACACGGATATATATATATATATATATTATATATATATATATATATATATATATATATATATACATACATACACGACACATGTATATATGATATACGCACGTGTTGTCTATGTCGGGAATGCGATCTTCCTTGACGATAAGACAGTCTCTCTCTGTCAGTATATGTCTGCCCTTATGCACACGCATGCGCACACATACACACACATATCTCTCTATACTATAATACATTCTGTTATTTACGTAAGTCTGTCAGATTAGTACATACCCTTTGTGAAACTACTTAAACATTTCGACATAAAAGCTTGCCCATATGAGACAAAGATTTTAATTTCACAGACCGCTGTATTTCGGTGGGGTGGGGGTGGGGTTGAGAAAAACAAAAACAAAAAAAGAACATTAAATTTCTGCTGACTTTTCTGACAAGCAATGCATTTTAGGTATTGATCTGACGACTTATATTTAAATGGAAACGAACCTTTCAGACAGTCGAGAGAGAGAGAGCATTATGCGATTATATATATATATATATATATATAATTATACGTATATGCATATATATATATATATATATATATATATATATATATATAATTATACGTATATGCATATATATATATATATTATATATATATATATATATATATATATATATATATAATATATATATATATATATATATATATATATATATAATATATATATATATATCTATATAATATATATATATATATATATATATATATAGATATATATATATATATATATGTGTGTGTGTGGTGTGTGTGTGTGGAGGCGCAATAGCCCAGTGGTTAGGGCAACGGACTCGCGGTCGGAGGATCACAGTTTCGATTCCCAGACCGGGCGTTGTAAGTGTTCATTGAGCTAAAACACCTGAGCTCCACGAGGCTCCGGCAGGGGTGGTGGCGACCCATGTTGTACTCTTTCGCCCCAACTTGCTCTCCACGCTGTTTTTCTGTTTCTTGAGTAACGCTGCGATGGACTGGCGTCCTGTCCAGCTGGGGGGGGGGGGGAACACATACGCAAATATAAACCGGAAAACTGGGCCCAAGAGCCTGGCTAGGCTTTGAAACGGCGACGCTTATCGTGTATATATATATATATATATATATATATATATATATATATATATATATATGATTATACATATAAACTTTGCCCACCTAACAAAAATTGCGCCATATCGCATTAAAGAAACAGCCAATGTATTTATTGCCCTAATTTTGTTTTTTTCCACTATGTCTGCTTCCCATAATGAACTTGGCCCTTCTGAGTTATTCTCGCCTAAAGATTTCCTTCATTTTCCTTCCCTTGATTATGTCGTATTCTAAAACCCCCAGTTATCTATATCCATTAGTCTCAATATCCATGATTTTCTCACCTCTTTGTATTGCATGCCACTGAAAAAGCTTCTGACCACATAGAGAATGTGATTGAATCCGCAGAATGGGATTAAATCCGAATGAACAGGGTTCGAAAGCGAGCGCCTTAACTAAACAGCCATACCTGCGTTTAAATAGGAGAAAAATAAATAAATGAATAAATGAAATAAGTAAATAAATAAATAAATCCTGCTGGAACTTGCCCGCCACGAAAGAACAATTCTATAATAGAAAATATAGACAGAAGTTTGCTTATTTATTAAGTAGAATATAGCTCTATGTATTGTAGAATAAAATAGAAGAGGGATGCTAAGATGTATATGTGTAGGAGGAACTTTTACAATGAAGTATAGCTTTAGAACGTTCACCGTTTATTTTCTGTGATAGCCTGAAGGATGGGGTGTATCGATAAAATATCTCACGAATATATGCACAAAAGTACTAACTCAATATAAGTATACGTATACATACACTTACACACTAAAAGCACACACATATATATATTAATATATATACATATATATGTGTGTGTATGTAAGCATGTGTATGCATACAAACTCAACAAGCACATATATTTGCATATGCTTGCACATGTACATAGGTGTGTATATATATATATATATATATATATATATATATATATATATATGTGTGTGTGTGTGTGTGTGTGTGTGTGTGAACACCTATGTATAATATGCACACAGAGAGAAAGAGAAGTATATATGAAATATATATATATATATATATATATATATATATATATATGTGTGTGTGTGTGTGTGTGTATTCATGTGAGCGTGTATGTGTGCGTGCGTGCACTCGTATA
>NC_142952.1:6411972-6414472 GCF_046866305.1 Octopus bimaculoides
TTTTTCGTTTTCTAATTTGGCCCTCAAGACAGGCTCTCTATTCTCAAAAATGTATATATTCCCAGTATTGTCGGGTGTCCCAGTATTGTCGGGTGTACCTCCGTAATGCATATATTCCATCGTATTGCCCACCGGTTTCAGTTCTATCTAATTATTCATCGTAAGCTTTATTTTAGAGAAGGAGCGATATCAATAAACAAGTGTATCTCCTATTCAAACCCCTTGAACTACATGCTAATTTAATTGGACAGACATAAGAGGAGTAGAAACATGAAGCAATCATGCATGACATTCAATCAGTGTCCCGAAATAAATACCATTAAGAACGATTTAGGTTATGTGTTGCACTTTACTGTGCGAGGCTGTATATATATATATATATATATATATATATATATATATATATAGACATACATGGGTATATGTATACATACATGTGCACATATTCATATTCGTACTTAATCATTTATATATATATATATATATATATATATACCACCTATATAAATATGTATCACCTATATATATATATATATATATATATATATATATATATATATATATACATATTTACACCTACGCACATATAACAATAGATCATATTAGTGATAGACGCTGCGATAAGAGCAGCCTTATTTTACAATTACAGTCATGTATCATACTTAAAGCCTAATAAACTGCTGTATCTGTCTCGAGATGACATCACTTATTGACGTATAGATCAGATAACGCAAGAGAACATCAGAAGCACACGATATATATTCACACTCTCACACATACGCAAACACACACACGCATACACACAAACACACACACACTTTGAAATAATTTGCCCCAATTCGTACGTTTCCGTAAAAGTCTTTGAAGCAACACGTTATATTCAATGACTATATTTACTCTATTTTAAAATCAATACTATGATTATATAGTATTATTGATTATATAATACGATATATAATTAGATATAGTATTTGGTATAGAAAATTTTTATTTTATTAAACTGTATTTTGCATTCGTGCAACAAAATTCTAGATGTGAACAGGTTTGTTTGCACATTATTATTATTTTCATTTTGTATCTCGGGTGGATCATTATGCTCATAATGCACACATACCCTGGGTTCCAGAATGAGCTGATGTGTCCTCTATATCTTGTTTTAACGTCCGTGGTACTTCCTATGTATACTTTCATTGGATGATTGGCAGTTACAACCTCAGTCTTGTATACCACATTTTTCCATAGACAGGAACACCCTAATGGACATAAATTGTGGTTCCGACAATTGCAGGCTTTATTCTGGTTACTCATCCCTGTGCGTTCTTTATCTATGTTATTGTTAATCCTACTCGTATTGGGTCTACCCGCATTTCCATTTTTCCCAAGCTTAAATATATTATTCTCTGCGATTATCGATCCTAAATTAGGTGCAGTCGAGTATGAAAGTTTTACACAGGATCTATTATAAACAGAGCGGTATTTATGGCCCACAGGGAAATTCTTATCATCGATATAATACAGTAGAATATAATATTATATAGTACAGTAAAATATAATATAATATAACATAATATCGTATAATATGTATTATACATATGTGCATATGCCCTAAATTTTGCAATGTTTGCTTCAGATCTAAATTCCCCTTATTACATCTTTATCCACACGTTCGTTTCCGCTCCTACTTACAGACCTACCTACACCAAGTTATCACTTTACATCACTTTCTTTCTGCTTTTCTAGGTGAACTTAGATATCAGTAGCTATCACCCAACACACCATTCGAACAGCGTCGCTCTGTCATTACTCAAAACAACACATACGTCTATGAATGCGATTAAAAAAGACAAAAAAATTTTTCGCAAACAACACAAAGTAAATGAAAAGCGCTGAAAGCAAAAGCAAGAAGTAAAAAAAAAAACAATTGTCAATGGGATTATTTCAATTAAGATATAAAATTACAGTTTACGGTGGTAAAGAACATGGTAATCACAAAAAATAAACAATACTGTATACATATATTCAACAACGTATGTATAGAATATTTCCCTCTAAAATATCCTACACGATAACAAGAAAATTATACATATACTTTCGCTCTCTCTCTCTCTCTCTCTCTCTCTCTCTCTCTCTCTCTCTCTCTCTCTCTCTCTCTCTCTCTCTCTCTTTCTCTCTCTCTCCCTCACATACACGCATACATATACAGACACACACACAAACACACACACACACACACACACACACACACACATATATATATATGTGAGTGTGTGTGTGTGTGTGTGTGTGTGTGTGCGCGTGTTTCTGTATACACATATGCTCATATATATATATATATATATATATATATATATATATATATTCAAGCACGTATACACAGATATATACATATATACATGTATGCCTGCGTGCACGTTGCGTGTGTGTGGATGTGAGTGTGTATCTGTGTACGTGTTCGTGCGTGTGTTTGTGTCTGTGTGTGCGCGTGTGTGTGTAGATATAT
>NC_142952.1:6419472-6421972 GCF_046866305.1 Octopus bimaculoides
GAAAATATTAAAAAGTAATTAAAAGTATATGAACGAAATTCATTTAAAATGAGGAAACACCATGTTTCAATGTTCGACTGTTTTGGTACGAATTACGAAATTAAATTAATTTACGTTGATGACATTCGAAATTAATTAAAACCTATTAAATGGACATTATTACCGTTAAACTGGTCATTCATAAATGATACTTAGATATTTACTTTCGGAATTGATTGCTTCTGAGAATGAATATTGGTTTGTTGAAGGAAATAGAATGGTTCACCATCACCGCAGTCGCCGGCGCCATCTTCGTGACCGGAAGCAGCAGCAACAACAACAACAACAACAGCAATACCAACAGTAACAACATGAGAGGCATCAGCATCAGCAACACCACCGCACCCTATTATCACACAACATATCACCGACAACACTACCACCATCATATTCACCATCATTAACCACACCGCCACCACCACGACGGTGGCCACCACCACCACTTCCATTTCTGCTGCCACCACCCCTCCGTCTCCACCGCCATCACCCCACCGCCGCCATCACCCCACCGCCGCCATCACCCCACCGCCGCCATCACCCCACCACCGCCATCACCCTACCACCGCCATCACCCCACCGCCGCCATCACCCTACCACCGCCATCACCCCACCACCGCCATCACCCCACTGCCGTCACACACACACGCACAAAAAAAATCAACACTCACAATATCACAACACCATCCCAACCAACAACATCGCCATCACAATTAACACCACCGATTGATCCTATTAGCTCCGCCGCCGCCAGCAGCACCTCCACCAACATCACCACCCCCATCACCACCACCACCACCACCATCTCCATCATCAACACTGCAATTGTTGCCGTTAGTACCATCATCACAACCAACACAACCACCACCAACAGGCCCAACATGAAACTTACTACCACCGCCACCACTAATGTCACCACAACCATCTTCACCTTAAATACTACTACTACTACTACTACTACTACTACTGTCATCACCACTAACAATCAAATGTTACTGTCAACACAGCGTCTTCGCCAGCCACCACCACCACCACCACCACCACCACCACCAATGTGTGTAATGGCTGCGTGATTTCAGTTCTTTGAAAATCGCCAGGTTGTCCAGACTGATCACTTTGGCATTTACTCACAAGACGAAGCGTACCATTTATTATTGGCATAAATGTGAATTTATAATTTCGCTTCCAAAGCTGGAGTTTTCGAAGCAGTTTGTCCACAGTTATATCTTCGTTCTCCTTGATATTCACATCACCAGAGCGGCTAACATCTATGACGAGACATACGTTTTCTTGTCAGTCCCAAAGGACAATATCTGGCCTCTCATCTTTGCACTTCATATTTGTATGGTATATTATGGTATTATGTATGTATGTATATATATCATCATTCACTTTTAGATCTTGATCTGTTGTCAATAGAAAAAGATCCGGTTTCTAACCTTAATCCAAAGTTCCTCCATTGCAATTTCAGCAGCTAGATAAATAGATAGATAAATAGATAGACACACAGACAGAGAGATTGATGGATAGGTAGATAGATAAATAGACAGATAAACAGTGAGATAGACAGGCAGACAGACATTTAGATAGATAGATAGATAGATAGATAGATAGATAGATAGATAGATAGATAGATGAACACATAAACAGATAAATGGATTAGATAGATATAGATAGATATATATATAGATATAGATAAACAGAGAGACTGATAGTTACATAGATAGACATAGATATATATAAACAGAGGGACAGACAGACAGGCAGATGAATTATCAGAAAGAGATATAGATATACAGATAAACAGATATACAGCTAGGCAGAGAGACAAATAGATAGCTAAATAGACAGACAGGCAGACTGAGAGACTGAGAGACAGATACAGAGATAATCTTGTGTCTTTTTGTATCCGAGTTTGTCCACACACTCGCATCTCTTGACGAGCACTGTTGGTTAGCTTACGGCCCAAGGCTTAGCAGTTCGACAAAATAGTAAGATAGAATAAATACCAAACTTTAAAAATGTTATTGCTAGGTTCGAACAGTCCGACTAAAACCCTTGGCCGCAGTCCAATGACTGAAACAAGCAAAAGGTAAGATATTAAAAGAGCTACTTGAACTTTGACCTCCCCCTAATAGATAAATAACCAATAGAAGACTTCACCAATCATATGAAACCATTGGTTGGCCTTATTAGCTTCACTGTTGGTTTCCGTTTAACCGAACTTTTATAAATTGTCATCAAACAAAGAAATTGTCTTGTATTGAAATAAATCATTCTTTGGAACTGGTTCTAGCTGGAATTTCAGTTTTGTCCTCATCGACTTAAAGAACTTTAAGGTAGTACTAATAGCCATTATGATTTTCTGGATCATTGATTAAGTAATTAATAATAATTTTGGGGAGAGCTAAAAGCGAGGATCGAGAAATGCTACGCTGCTTCCTGCTTCATCAGTTTAAAAGAC
>NC_142952.1:6429472-6456972 GCF_046866305.1 Octopus bimaculoides
TATATATATATATATATATATATATATATATATATATATATATTTGTATATGTATGTACGTGTCCAGTTATGCATATACGTACATACACATATGTTAACATATACACACTGACACACACATATATATATATATATATATATATATATATATATATATATATAAATGTGTATGTCTGTGTGCGTATACATATACATATATGCATATGAAGGAGACAAAGATAGATCGTTATAGATACAAGGATAGCTAGATAAACAGGGAGATAGAGCGATAGATAGATTGTCCTGTACAATAGATCACAATGGCATTGTATTAGTCATATTGTAAAGGTTGTAAAGAATTTTGTATAGAAATATATGCGAAGTGTACGAGCTGTGAAAGGTCCAACGAATAACGGTGATATATGATGTATTTGGACAATGAAGATACACATAAAGAATGCTGGAAATGGATAAAAACTGCTTCGGAAATAACAACAGGTATATATATATATATATATGTATATATATACATATATTTATATATATATATATATATATATATATATATATATATATATATATATATATATATATATATATATATATATATATATATATATATATATATATATATATTATATATATATATATATGTGTGTGTATATATATATATATGTATATATATATATTTATATATATGTATATATATATATATATATATATATATATATATATATATATATATATATATATGTATATATATATATGTATGTATGTATGTATATATAACTATATATATATATATATATATATGTGTGTGTGTTACATTTATGCATATAATTATATAGATTACATAAACACGCACATATATATTTGTGTGTGCCGGTACATATATACATACATGCATTTATATATGTATTTCTGTACGTGCGTGCATATATATATATATATATATATATATATATATATATATTCATATGTATGTGCGCGTATATATGTGCGTATGTATATATGCGCGTATGTAAGTGCGCGTATATATATACATATATATATATATATATATATATATATATATATATATATATATATATATATATATATCACGTGATATACAAATGACAAACGGACAGAATGAGCATCCGAAGAACGGCGGAGAAAAATATCATATATAAATGAATAAGAATCGAGGTATAGAAAATTCAATGTCGCTACCACCTCAGGGCCCGTTGGCCAATACATCACACCACACGCAGACACAAGTAACATCATCTTATCGCCTCTGGAAACTGGAAATATCTTGAAATGACTACTGAGTAGAAGCGAAATATGTCGCTATAAGCTACTACACCTCCGTATATACTCGTAGTACCATACCTAACTATAAATCTGGTTATATGCATGTCTATATGTGTTATGGTATATATGTGTATGTATGTATATATTCATGTTTGTGTGTATACATATATATGCAGAGAAATATATATGTTCCACATCATACACAGCTGTCTAAGTCTATCAATAATACACTAATTTGCTGTGGGACACTTTGTTGCTGCATAATGACAATAGGTGTAATGGAAATAATAGTTATGTGCATGTATATATTTATGTCTACATATGGACACACTTACTTATATATATATATATAGTGATAGAAATTTTTAGCTAAATGAACGCGGCAGAAAATTTTCAATCTCAAAATACTATTGGACCTAGTGGAAAGAATTTGTTTTGATGTTTTACCGAAATATATATATATATATATATATATATATATATATATATATATATATATATATATATATATATATATATATATATATATATATATATATACATATATATGTATATATATATATCTCTCTCTCTATATATATATATATATATATATATATATATATATATATATATATATATGTGTGTGTGTGTGTGTACGTATTTATATATGTATATATGTATGTACATACACGCTTGAGCGTATATATATATATATATATATGCATTCATTTACAAATATTTAGATGCGCTTATGTAGGTGTATACGTGTATAGACATTTGTTTTTAATCATAAATATTTCTTCCAGTGTTTGAGTATTGTGTGCACGTTGACGTTTGAGTTGCGCGTGAGAATGAGAGTTTCGGTGTAAGTTTTACAGTGAATTTGGCTATATATATATATATATATATATATATATATATGAAAATTAAAATTAACTCAATGGAAAAGATATATCATATAAACACACCGTCCGAGACAAACATCTATTCATTTGCGTGTGAATGTGCCGGCATATACATGCTTGCATGCATGTGTATATACGTATGTTATGCATGTATGTTATGTATGTACGTTATGTATATTTGTATGCATGTACGAATGTGCAGATTTGTATGTATGTATGTATGTATGTATGTATGTATATATGTATGCATGTATGTGTGTGTGAAATTATCTGTCTTCTATCTATATATTTATCTATGTAACTGTCTGTCTGTCTATCGACTCTCTTTCTCTATCACACTCTCTCCCTCTCTATATGTAAGAATGTATGCGCATATGTATATATACATACATATATATATATATATATATATACGTACATACAAACATACATACATACACATATATGATATATTATATCTATATATATGTACACACACACACACACACACACACACACACACACACACACACAGACACACACACACACACACACACACACACATATATATATATATATATATATATATATATATATATATATATATATACACGTATATATTCAGAAACGCACTTATCATCTGAAGTTCCGTTGTCCATCGAGATCTGGTAATCAATAAATTGTGGAAATACTAATAAAATCAGCGAGATCATACCAACGGGAAAAAAAAACTACTTTCAAAAGAAGACATATTTCTGTATATAAAAAAAGTACCGTCTTTGTGAGATGCGTATAACAAAAGACCATATTTATATTTGTATATAGACTCACCTTTTTCTATGATTTATTCGATTTTTCTCACCAATTCTTTCCCTTCAATTGTTTGATCCAAACGAATGGTTCCAATTTATATAAAATTTCAATACAAGGACCGGATAAATAATTTGGTCTCAAAAATGAATAAATAAATAAAAGCATCTGATGATTGCCAACATATGCAACATTTTATACGCAGGGGACATCCTAGAAAGTAACATCGATTACTTCAATAAAAATGAGATATGGAGAATAATTCAAATCGACCAGTGGTACGCATTTGACAACAAAACAGCTAAATAAATGCATGTTAAATATTATACAACGTAAATTCTTGTTTTCTTAAATTCATCTCCGCCTCTAGGATATATCATAATTACAAAATGACAATTATGAGCAAATCCACTTGAACAGGGGACATAAATCTGTAACTATTTTTTGATGTTTTTTTTTTTTTTTTGCTTTTGGTGAGTAAGTATTATTTCCTCTTCTTTCTATAAATGAAAGGAAATGACTACTCTTCCCTACAAACTTAGCTTTTGTGACCTTGACATCAATGTTTTGAAACTGAAATATTTTCCGTTACATTTCAGACAGATTCAGCGCTGAGATGCGGAAGCAGAAATATCGTTATACCAAATATTCTGCTCGGCACCACAGATTTTCTTTGCCGGTTGCTTGGCCTTAAGTACTTGAGCATGTCTCTTAGTGGCTGACAATATGTGCATCTCTGATGATGAGCAGGAGTAGCGAGGTAGCATAATATCTATGTGTTGAGAGGATTCCTTCGGAGTTCGAATAAATGCAACAAAAACAAATTTTGAAGGGAATATTAGCCATTTTTCATAGTTTCTGGGGTTAAGCGAATAGGAAATAGCAGTTACTACCCAAGGACAAAAGTCGTGTTACACAGTGTAATTTCTAGTCACAAAAACCAATAATTTTTATGCCCGTAAGGAAAGAGAAAAGTTTATTATTGGGAGATAAGAGAACACTCTTAGACATATCTGGCTCAACATCATTTTTCCAGCCTTCCTTCTAGTAACCAAAGGATTCAGACTGACATAAAAAAGAATAGAACGCAGATATGGTCGAGGTAATTTGCATAATTTAACGAAAAATCAGCCAAGAGTGATAACTCAAAATGGCCACTGGTATGTAGTTGAGCCACATGAACGCGTAAATATGTATGATATACGGCATAAATTCCTGATTTATTAAAAAGTATCTCCACCACTAGATGATGTACGATAATTACCAAATAGCAATGAAGTCCACCTCCACTCGAGAAGGGAGATCTCAAGAATCAAGAATTCCTATAAAACTGACATGCTATTGAGGAAAAGGAGGGGGTTATTTTAAAGAGGCAAGAGAACAGTCGATATGACATATTTCTACCTCAATAGCTGTCATCCGCACGGCAATTGTCCACCTATAAAGAGCAGATCTTTCTATCGTTCTTTCTTGTTTCGTCGAAGCACCATATTTTTATAAACGCTTCGTCACTCAACTTCAATGAAAAAAGAGTAAATCAAAGACATCCTTCAGATTCTATTGAAATATGCAAATCTTTTTCCAGCAGCAAGATGTTGGTGTCAAGAAACAGAAGAGGTAGTGCGGCTTTCTCGTACGAATAGGTTTCTGTCACTTCTGTGGCTTTATTTGTCCAAAACAGCTTTTGATCACTTCGTAACTATTCCCAAGCGATTTATTTTCATCTAACACCATGATACTTGTAGTGTGAAAGTAATCTCCATGCTAATGTGAGTGGGCTGTTCTCAAAGTTCTTCGCCGAAACTGTTCTGTATTCTTTCCGCTAAAAATAAATGCATTATCTGAAATACCGAATACTGACAGCATAAGTATGATTTTTTATATTTTTTATGTGAGTGTATGTCTATATGTGTGTTAATATGTCAGTGTTAAGAGTCCTGGCGCGAATCACTGAGATCAATTCTCAGAAACTGCCAACGCGACCAATAACCTTGACACTTGAAAAAACAAATCTAGAATTATACAATTATTACACTTAATGTGAAAGTAAGAAAGGGAGATGGAGAGAGGGGGGCAAATGACGATGTCAATATGGCCGCCTCTATTAAATGGCAAGATTCACATGACCACATGTTTCCTTCCCCCCTTTCTCCATCTCCTTCTCGTCTCCTTTTCCTTTTTACTTCTTCCTCTCTTTTTCTCTCTCTTCCTTTTATCTATCACAGACGAAGGTCGCAATAAATGACAGCGTTAATTACTTTACTTATTCATTATACCTGATGGTAATAATGCCACTCCCTTGCAACATGTAAATGTTATAAATCCCCAAAGAGCACAGATAGGATACACGCCACATACACACACACACATATATAATTTACAAATCCTTCAATTCAAATTGATTCTTTCTGAGACCAGCAGCTCATTCCAACTCACTGTCATCATCTTGATTCCCTCTGGTGTATCCTAATCAGTCCTTTAAGCTTTCTGCCAATCGACATATTTTAATTTGCAAGCCTCCCCTTTTCTTCCTTTGTAGCCCTTTACTTTGCAGTGCCCTCAAACCTTGTTTGGGACGAAGTCACATACAAAAAAGAAGAAAAGGTAGAAGACGTTAAGATGGACGGAAAGGACCGAGAATTAACCAACAAGAAATCGTTACTATTCAAAATGCCTATCTCTGTCTCTCAGCCAGATTTCTCGTTTTTACCAATGTGTTCAAGTCTGTTGGCAACTGATAATGAATAATTAAGATAATAACACATAGTCGATTAATCATATGTTTAATGAGACTCATAATTGTGATAGCCTAGTTGTTCATTAGGTGATCTCATTAAATTCTAGTTACATCGAAATTAATTTTTACACCCAGCACATTCCCGTACCTAGACATATATATATATATATATATATATATATGTATGTATGTATGTATGTATGTATGTATTTATGTATGTATGTATGCATGTATGTATATATATATGTATCTATGTGCGTATGTGTGTGTGTAAATATGCACATACAAATATATATTCTGGTGCATATACATACATGCAAACACACATGCATAGAATACAAATTGTTACTTTCAACGTGTGGAACAGTAATTAAACTGGATTAATTATGGTTAAATCGAATTTATAATGTATGTAGACTGAATTCAAGATTACACGTTGCAAAAATATTATCTCCGAAGAAATATGAGTAACTTCGAAACTGCCAAGAAACCAGTTTCTTCTAATAATATCGTATCCATTCCTTTTTAATAAAATCGTCCTCTGTCGAATAACGGATTGCTATTTTTTCTTCCCCGTCATCGGTGAATACTTCCACCTTCCTCTCTTGATATGACGCCTGTTAATATTTCAATTGTGATAAACACCAAGGGTAGCCCACACAATGGATTTCCTCTCTCTCTCTCTCTCTCTCTCTCTCTCTCTCTCTTTCTCTGTATATATATGTTGGTCTCTTTATCCTTTTCTTTCTTTATACATACGCACGCTAATACACGAGTTACGTTATATTCCCCACTCATGTTTATACAATGAAAGGGGCAAAACTATTCGGTATACAGCACTTACTCGGTATTACCTGTATCTTTAGGGTTTGGTTGACTCCAATAACCTTTATATATATATATATATATATATATATATATATACATATCTATCTATCTATCTTTCTTTCTATCTATCTATCTATCTGTCTATCTATCTATCTCTCTCTCTCTCTCTCTCTCTCTCTCTCTCTCTCTATATATATATATATATATATATATATATATATATAGAGAGAGAGAGAGAGAGAGAGAGAGAGAGAAGGAGAGAGAGGGAGAGAGAGGGAGAGAGAGGGAGAGAGAGATTCACTTAAATTTGTGTACTTATAAGAAATTTGAAATTACTTAACTCGGTTTTTTTTCCTCAAAATCGACGACTTGTAAATAATGTATCATAAATGTTTTCGTTTCTTATCAAAGAAAATATTAAGAACATCTTAAAAAAAAAAAAGAAAATGTAGAAAAAAAAAAGAATCTCGAGAACAAAGTTACATTTTAGCTAAAACGACAACATCAAATAAACGTAAAATAACATGGAATTTTTTTTTTTCAACTTTTTCATCATTTTCAATAAATTATAAATTGCCCTTTATTAATTTGTACACTTATAGAGATCGTCCTTATTTTTTTGTTTAGAAAAAGTGCACTTGAAATGAACGTAGATATAAATACAAAATGTTATTGGAAGAGCAAATATCTACACAAATATAATAAGATAAAATATATAGTTTGAATTATAATCTTCTATTTGCTTATTATTTAAAATGATAGGCTATGTGTGGGAGTGGTTGTATTCTTGTGTATTTTAGAGAAAAAATATCTCATGGTTGAAAATTATATATGTATAAATATATACATACATATATATATATATATATATATATATATATATATATATATATATATATATATATATATATATATATATATATATATATATATATGTATATATATATATTTATTCATTTATGTATGTATATATATATATATATATGTATGCATATATATGTATATATATGTGTGTGTATATATGTATATATATATATACATACGTATATATATACATACATATCTTTAAATATATATATATATATATATATATATATATATATATATATATATATATATATATATATATATATATATGTACAGAGAGAGAGAGAGAGAGAGAGAGGGTAGAAATACATAGACATATATAGATAGATATGCATATTCATATATACACAGATAAATATATGGAGATTGATATGTAGCTAGATAGATATACTTATATATATATATATATATTCCCAGAATAAATATTTCCGTTTTATAATTTAATAATGATAAATCTCTGAACGAGGTAGCGGTTAGCCACATTTAAGTGGCAAATATACTTCAACATATATCTATATATACATACACACGCACATAAATATATATACATAAATATAAGCGATAGTTAACTTAAGCAGTATCTCAACTTAGAATTAGTAAACTCGAGTAGAACAAATCGTGTGGATTGTGGAATTAACGCTCGTGATAACTTTCCTGAACTAAATTTTGAAGCTTTATGTAAAAGTAATTCCGACGGTGAAATTGATAACACCGTTAAGATAACACTAGTACTAATATTGATTATAATCCTAACAACTACTTCTCAGAGGAGGATTAGTACAAATTCTTTCAACCATGAGTGCTAAGTACAAGTATAATTTCAAAAACAAAATTAGCTGTTCTTCAGAAAATCGATGTTTAAGGAAGTATATAATGTATCAATATAAAGCCATAACAGTGGATCGTATGTATTATTACATAGGTTATTCTGCTAATATTTGGAAATCTAGATTACATAATCATTCACATTCATTTAGGTATAGAAAGAAATATAATTCTACGAATCTTAGTGAATACACTTAGGAGTTAAAAGACAGGAATATTAACTATAATTTAAAGTGGTTCATAATTAGATACGCACCTTTGTACTATAGTGGTAATTTTAAATACATAATAGATTTCATTGAGGAATATAAGTTATATAATTACTTCTATATAAGTATGATTGAATTTTAAAAGCAATTTTACATTCAAATGTTCTCACAAATATAAAAGAACATTTAGATATTTCAGTAATAAATAATCCATTGATTGTAGTCGCTTTTCCTATAATGCATAATTTGGCCGAAAATTTTTTTTCAGGATATTTAATATATAGATAACTAATTGTGACGCAAAATTTCTGCGTATTTCCTTGTCGTGAGGTACAATTCCTATGATTATTTTCTATTTTATATATATATTATCCGTGTGGATGCCCTGATGGCTCAAAGTTATTTTCCAGGTAACGGCTAACCGCATCGATCAGTATTTGATGTCTTTGATTATTTATTAGTAGTTGTCATTCACTCTGTAAATTCCTCTGATGAGTAATTCCGTGTTCGCTTCGCTGAACGGAAATATTATCTGGAGTATAAGCATTACTTACAACGATATAGAACATGGGGACTTCGAAGTCCATAAAAATATGCTGTATAAAATTGTACAAGGTGTAAAATATCCTGAAGATGAACAAGCCTCCATGTTCTATATCGTTGTAATTATTGCTAATGGATACACACACACACATATATATATGTATGTATGTATGACTGTACACCATCAATAACCCAAGCACCAAAGTAATTACCACCCACGATAGTTCTGCTTCCCGCTTACGTTTAACTTTGTGTTTTGTTTTTGTTTGAGTAGTATCGGTAATGTTCTACTTGTTATGGTCCTTGTGGCAGATATAGGAAGCCAAGTACACCAATGACTACGTGTATTATTAGTCACATTAGTGTTACTTTGTTATTCGTTGTCGTATCACTATAACCATTGTTACAACAACACAAATTTTGCCACTAACCCGAAGACACTTATTATACACGAACATACACACAGACAAAAATACACAAACACACAAAGACACAGACACACACTTAGTTATTGTGCCTGTATAATAAGTAGTTGAAATTTCCAACTTGAATAGGTGTTCACGAACAAACACGAAACACACATACCTGTACACATAACTGTACTCATCTACATATGCGAATGCACAATCATATATATGTGTGTGTGTGTGAGAGAGAGAGAGTGTGTGTGTAAGAGAGAGAGAGTGTGTGTTTGTGAATAGATATATAATATATATATGTATGTAGATATACAAACAGACATATATATATATATATATATATATATATATATATATAAATATATGTATAGATGTATGTATGTGTCAGAGAGAGAGAGAGAGAGAGAGTGTATGTGTGAATATATATATATATATATATATATATATATATATATATATATATATATATATATATATATATATATATATATATATATATACATATATATATATATTTATAAATTTATGTATATATGTATGTATGTGTGTGTGTATATATCTGTGTGTATAGATATGCATGTATATATGCGTATGCATAAATGCACGCGCACATACACACAGATTAACACGTCGAGACTATGGAGCGCACACATACTTATTGGTAATTTGGTAACTATTGCTACATATCCGTCCTGAGTAGGCGTACACTAACAAATGCGAATAGGCATATACACGTACACCGACAGTTACAAAAACCTACATACGCTTAGAAACAAACACATACGCACGCGCGCACATACACATATGCATGTATGCATATATATATATATATATATATATATATATATATATATATATATATATATATATATATATATATATATATATATATATATATATATATATATATATGTATATAATATGTATATATATGTATGCATGTATATATGTATGTATCTATATATATGTAGACAGATCGACACGTACAGATACACATAACACATAAGAACTGTTATAACATTACCAGCCTAAATGAATGCACTCCACCATCACGCACACACGCACATACACTTGTATACACATACATACGGCCATATACATATATATGCATATACACACATACACTGATACACGGATATACACATATCTATCAACGTAAGCCGGAGCAAACAGATCAGCTAAGACATCGCTCGCCGTTCCGCTTCAAGGTTTTTCTTATTATTGACGTAGCAATTTCGTCTTTTGTTATATAAGGTTAACAAAAGTGCAGCCGATTCTCATATGAACATAGATTCATGCATACATAAAATGAGCGAGCGGATTTCCGTCTTTATCGACGATGAATATTCCAGTTGTAGTTTTGTCTAAGCGACAATTGACCGCAGAGTTAAGAAGATCGGTTCGCAACGTCGAGCTTTCCGTTTCGATCCCATTGCTTTGCATCTTAGGCAAACGTCAGTTTCTTCATTCCCCACTGGAATTGTATCCTGTGAATGAAACTGGGTGGGCAGACTGGATCTAGGAGGAATATTTTTGTATGGCTTGTCGACCATTGTCAATGTTTCACTTTCTTTCTGCTTGAAAATTACGTTAACGCCTATACATCTGCCATTTCAAGAGCAAGTAATTTTATTGATCGAGCTACAAAATCCTTGCCGATGAGCGACGTAGACTCGACACCCAATCAACCACTCGTATTGCTTGGCTAAACAGACCTACATGCCCATCTAATTAGCGTGAATATTCCCTGGGCGCTTTTCCTTTGAATGTAATTTTTTTAACAGAATCACCTGGACAGAGAAATTGGACAAGGTGGTGTTTCCGGTTTAATATAACACGTCATATTTTATTATACACTAAATGATTAAGTATTTCTCGGCTACTTGGTCGATTAAAGTTATTCTCAAGCAGAATCGGGATTAGCATGAAATAATGCATGGCGAGTCAGTCCGTTTGAATAACGCTACATTTTGTTCTATAGTGCAAATGGTCGAATATTCCCCAAACACGTAAATAGTTCATGCATCCATATTCTGTATCTACTACTCCTGTGAGGATTGTAATGGTAGAGTCCTCATGCATCTCCTCTATAGGTGTTCTATAGTGTTCTATAGTGGCTAAGTAAGACTATAGACGTTATCCAACCATTTGGTTCTCGGTTTGACATTAGGCAACCTACCTACTGGCTTGGTTTCACGAAACCGTCTTATGATTTATTCCTGTGACAATCCAATCACATGACTTTTGTGTGGCGAGCTGGCAGACACGTGGAGGTGGCGGTGATGGTAGTGATGGCGATTATGGTGGTGGTGGTGGTAGTGTTGATGGTGATAGTGGTGATAAGGATGTCCTTGATCTTAGCAGTAGTGGTGCTGATGCTGATGATGATGACGATGACGATGACAACGACGACGACGACTATGACAACGATAAAGATGATGATAGTTATTGCTATTCGTATCGAAACGGGTGTCGCAATTATTTGATGGTAATGTTGCTGGCGCTTGTGATAGTTTCACTGACATTGTTGCTGTAAAGAAGAAAAAGTCGTAGTTGTTGTCGGTAATGGCGGTAGGGGTCTTCGGGTTACTGAAGGCGATGCTGTGAAAATGTGAGTGCTGTTGATGTTATTTGTACCATAGTTGATCGTGTTAGTGCTCGTGTTTGTGCCATAGTTGAGGATGGTGCTGCAGTTAGAATATGTGGTAGTGGAAGTAGTTTGGGAAAGTGTTTGAAGATAGTCTCCGAGTTCGTGTCGGTGGAGGTTATACCTAAGAATTGTAGTCGAGATGTCGAGAGATGTCTGTCGATGGTGATAAAGGAGCTGTGTCGAATAGAACATAGCTGTGACAATGTATTATATAAATATGTACAAACGTGTATATATGTACGTAGGTATATATGTATGTAAGTATGTATGTATGTACGTATCAGTCTATGCACATATGTATATATGCAAGTATATGTGGATGTGTACATATAAATATAAGAATATCGATATATATATATATATATATATATAATGACATATATACATAAAGATGCATATATGTGTTTATGTATATAGATCCATGTACCGACAGACAGACACACACACGCACACAAACTCACAAATATCTATATCCATCTATCTATCTATCTATCTATCTATCTATCTATCTATCTATATATATATATATATATATATATATATATATATATATATATATATATACATATATATATATAGACATATAAATGTGCGTGAGTCTGCCTCTGTGTCATACGCATATGTGTATGTAGATGTGCGTATATTTATACGTGTGTATCAGAGTGTTTGGGTTTATGCGACTGTCTGGTCTCCCTGTCGGTGTGTGTGCGTGTGTATGTGTGTATGTGTGTGTGCACATGTGTTTCTTCTTGTTCGTTACCAACACGATGACAAACAAAGATTAGCTGTAGCTGGAAGCTGGAAGTGTTGTTGATTAATTGAAATAAGAAATACCATTGTCATTTGTATTTGCCTCAAATAGCTTTTGAAAAGTTCATTTGTCTTGTATTTATGGAATAAACTCTAAGTGGATTAGATTCGCGGTGATGCTAAGTAAGAAACGGAGAGTCTCTTTCTCGTACACGTACACACGCAACGAGACATGATGCATATACACGTACATACATTACATTACAGACGCACATACATATACAAACACACGAATTTATATATGTACCTACATATATATATATATATATATATATATATATATATATATGTGTGTGTGTGTGTGTGTGTATATATGTATGTATATATATGTATATATGTATGTATATATATATATATATATATATATATATATATATATATATATATATATATATATATATATATATATATATATGTATGCATATATGTATGTATATATATATATATATATATATATATATATATATATATATATATATATATATATATATATATATATATATATATATATATATATATATATGTCTATATATCAGTACATATATACGTATATATAGTATCGACGCCAAGAGACGGAGATTGTGTATCATACACACACACACACACACACATATATATACGTGTGTGTGCATGTGTGTATGTGTGCATATATGTGTCTATATGCATGTATTTGTGTATATATACATATATAAGTACATATGTATTTACACAAACACACACAAGTGTGTGTGTGTGTGTGCGTGTGTGTTTGTGCGTGTGTGTGTGTGTGTGCGTGTGTGTTTGTGCGTGTGTGTGTGTGTGTGCGTGTGTGTGTGTGCGTATATATCAGTTATTTGGTATTGATTTCCAACTTGATATAAGTTGTCGGCCATCATTCTCTGTTTTTCTACATCGACTGATCTGATCTGCAGATGACGAGATACGATGATATGATGGCTTTGGTAATATATTCCACAGTAAGAACAACACGTCCCGTATCTTAGAAAAACAAGCATATTGTTGGAAAACAAATATAGCGAGCTATCTTTTGTTTCTCACTTTACTTTTTAAAGACATTTTTAATGCCTGCTTCTCTGCCCTCTGGCCTGAAGATGTTGAAGTCTTTTAACCCTTCCGTTACCACATTTCAACTGTTGAAAATAGTGAATAATTTAGGAGAAAAAACGGCCACTACTAAGCTGGTCCTGGGACATGAATCATAATAAAATTTTAGTGGAATGTTATAATTTAAATCACTTTAACTCTTTAGTTACTCATTTCTCTTGGATTGCACTGTATTAGTCTCGATTTGTCTTGAAAATATCGAAGAATTTAGGCAAAAGTAGCGTCGTTACTAAGCTAGAGACAGATTTTAAAATTCAGACTCACAGAGTAATGGAAGCTAGAAGGCTTGATTTAGTAGTAGCAGACAAAGAGAATAAAAGTTCCCTCCCAAATGATGAGAAAGCGAATTGGAGAGGTAGAGAGGAAACAGCACGAATACCAGAACCAAGCCATTCAGTTAAAGAGGCTGCGTAAAGTGCGAGTAAAATGCATCCCTGTAGTTATAGGTGTATTAGGAAGTATCTGTAAAGATTTGAACAAATGGATAGAAGAAATAGGTATAAAATCTAGTTTAGTGAAGGTTTCCAGAAAATAGTGTAATATGATGATTTTATTTTTATTTTTTAATTTTTGTTTTTCCAGCCATCTAATCTGTTGAGCGTATTGGAAATAATGATAATTCAAAATTTTGGCACAAGTCTAGCTAGTTCGTGGGAGGTGGGTCAGTCGATTACATTGACCGTCAGAGCTCAATGGGTAATTATTTTATCGATCCTGAAAGGATGAAATGCAAAAGTTAATCTCGGCGGATTTTTGAACACAAAATGCAAAGAACGGACGAAGTGCCGCAAAAACATTTTGTCCGAAGTGGCGATATTTATATCAGTTTGTTGCCATATGATAATGATGATGATGATGATGATGATGATGATGATGACGACGACGATGATGATGATGAGGAGGAGGAGGAGGAGGAAGATTATGACGATGATGATGATGACGATGATAAAATTAACAACACAACAACGACAATAAAAAGTAAAATAATAACAAGAATAGTTGTTTTTTAAATCAATGATGCTAACAACAACAACAACAATCACAAAAACAAAAACAACAACAACAATAATAATAATAACAATAATTATAATAATAACAGTAATAAAAACAATCATAATAAAAATAAATTAATATACTTTGTTGTTTGAACTGTTTGACATCTCTAACAATTTATTTCCGTCTCTTTAGCAAAGAAATATAACTTCTGACTTACTTTATACGGTTTAAGTTCGGTAAAAATGAATGCCTGCAGGGAACCGTCATATTTAGTAGAAGAAAATTCAAAAGAAACCAACCAGACTTCTCCTCTGATGTGACAGTACTAATAATAAATATGTAATTATAAAAATATAATAATATACTGCTGTCAGTGCTACTCCTAGCTACCAAGCTTGGCATTTCGCCCAGTAAAACCTTGATCAATATTGGCAAGCTGCCCACTAGTAGTAAAATAAATTCAATCTATTTTGCCTAGTAAATTGAAATTTCTGAAATGAGAAATGTTAGCAAGGAGTTGTTTGCGGACACAAGCGTGGATATTAGCTGGGTGTCGTGATGAAGTAGTTGTGTGTGGTGATGAATCTTTGTGAACTGAATCCGAACGAGATGAGTGTAACTGATCTTATGTCTTAACTTGAGTAGGGAGTAGATCAATTGACTATCAGTGATTTTTTTTTCCGTGTGCTCTTACACATAATGTCAGCCTAAACGCACAAGGATCTGGTTCTTATATAATATCAATACAGTAACCATAAGATTATCACAGCAAGCCACAGCACGTACCAAAGGCACACAGAGCTGCGCTCGGTAGTGAAGTGAAAGCACGCTATAAAAATAAAACAACTGAATGAGAATAATAATAATAATAATAATAATAATAATAATAATAATAATAATAATAATAATAATAATAATAATAATAATAATAATAATAATAGATATTTTTTTCTTCTTCCTTCTCATTGATCTTGTTGTCACCGTGACATGCTATGTCAATTATCATGCATGTTTTTTCTTCTTTTTTATTCATCACAGCAATGTCCGGTTTCCGATATCTGATCAGAGGATCGCACTGAATCATTACATGCCACAGGATCTTGCAATTCTCATTCTCAGTGGCTCGTTCGGGGGGGTTTCCTCATACCACGCCTTTGCTCTTTGTAGGCCGTGATTTCTACAGATCTCCCAATTGATCGTTCTTTCCACATTGTCGTGGCGCGTTTTGTATTCGCGTTGTTTCATTGTTTCGAACATTCTATAAGGATGTGCCATACCATTTCACCCCCTCTTACCACGTATAATAATAATAATAAATGCACAAATATATATAAAAGGCAGTAATATTGTAGCTCTCCTAGTAATAAGTGCCAGCTACACCATTGTCAACTGGACGCTAAATGGATTAGCAAGACTAGACAGAAAAACAAATAAGAATCATAATGACAATATCTAGAATACACCACCCTTAAAATATCTGAAAAAGAGACAGGATATATTTATTGAAAATAAGGTGGTGGGATGAAATGTGTGCAACAAGAAAATGATTACATAATATCAACGGTTGGAATACAAAATTATCTGGTAAAGAATAATGTAACCTTTCTAAAATTAGATACAAAACGTGAACTATTTTCGTTTTACAAAGACATCGATACAAAAGAGATTTCGAAACTGACAGAGAATTATAATGAAAAAGTAAAAGGAAAACAGAAATTGTGGAAAATTCTGAAAAATCAGTTAAAAATATGGTGACATAAAGCTACTAAGAATAATAAAATATGTAGAAAAGCATAAATTTCACATATAATTCATAACGTAATTGTTCTCTACAGCTGTTCCAATAGACGGAGTAAAAACTTCATTTATGTAATTACGTAATTGATATTAAAGTTATCCGTTTCATCAGGAGGGAAAGTAAAGTTTAATAGGTTCATTTAAATTATTCATAGTAGGTTGCACTGAGCTATCATTTCAACCAATTATTTATATACATGCAAAAGTTTTCTTTTTGAAGAGAAAAAGACCTGTGATCCCAACACGAAGGTGTGCGTGCGTGTCTGTGTGTGAGAATGTGTGTGCGTGTGGATAAGGGCTGGTGACTCTGGCGTTTGGATGTGTGCGTGTGTAATTGTGTGCGTGTGTAATTGTGTGCGTTTTTAATGTGTGGGTGTGTGGGCGATGGTGTGTGGGTGTGCAGAGGATCGTGTGTTTTATGGGTGCTGGGAAGTGGTCAGTTCCAGTGTGTGTGGAGTGGTGTGGGGTGGTATAATGTGGTGTGGTGGTGTAGTGGTGTGTGGTGTGGTGTGGCGGTGTGGGGTGTGGGATGTGAGGGTGGGGTGTAGATTTTGGATGAGGCTGTGGGGGTGAGGATTAGAGGGTAAGGATGTGGGGTGAGATGAGGTTGTGGGGGTATATATATATATATATATATATATATATATATATATATCTGTGTGTGGTGGTGGACAAACATCGACATTGACCTTCGTGTCAATGTTTGTCCATTACCACCTTTTGACAACCGGTCTTGGTGTCTTTACGTCCTCGTCACCTAGCGATCGGCAAAAGAGTCCAATAGAATAAGTAGCGGGCTACAAAAAGGATTAATAAATACCGGGGTCAATTCATTCGTATAAAGACTATAAATTCTTCAAGGCGGTGCTCGAGCATGGTCGTAGTCTAATGACTGAAACACGTAGATGTTAAATCAACAACGGGAATATTAATTCAAAGAATTGTGTGAAGAAAAGCAAAAACAAACAAGAAAAAAATAGCAGGTGATATATGATTTTGGACAGTTCCAACAAAGTCTCACAGAAAAATCGGGGGAAAAAATGATTCTATACTGTGTACCCAATTCACAAGGAGAAAACAACAACAGCAACGACAACAACCAGACAAAAACACTGAAAAACAAACAGAAAATAATAATAATAATAATAATAATAATAATAATAATAATAATAATAATAATTTAACAGAACATAAGCAGTGAGTGTATCAGGCATTCTTATTCCCCTATTTTTATCACCTTACACACAAATCTGTTATTAGAGTACAAAACCAAAGCGAAATAAAAATCAATATTCCACTGGCTACACCCATAGTGTTTTCTGACTGCTGCTGCTGCTGCTACTAATACTAGTAACAAATAGTAGAGAGAAACCACCGCTACTCTCTTAGAAGCGTTAACCATTATGATAATGCAGAGGACACTTTAAGCACCCGCTATTTAAGAATCGATATGGTTTTATGGTCGTTCAATCACTGTTGTTATTGCTAAATTTTTCTTGCTGCTATTAATGTTGCTACGACCTCTACTACTACTACTACTATTACTACTACTGCTGCTGCTGCTGCTTATGCTGTCGCTGCTGCAAATCACTTTTGCTGCTGGATTATTATTATTATTATTGTTGTTGTTGTTGTTGTTACTATTATTATTATTATTATTATTATTATTATTATTATTATTATTATTATTATTATTATTATTGTCGCTATTGTTGATCGATTGTGTTTTGTATTTCGTTCTTTGATATCGTCCTCAATGTCTTTTTGGATTCTTGTACGCAATTATAGAAATCGTCGTCGGCATCATCATCATCATCATCATCATCATCATCATCATCATCATCATCATCATCGTTGTTATTATTCGAGTCTGCCAAGACCTGTGAGCCTGAATGCATCTACCCTGCGTATGCTTTTCTGAGTAGAATGAATGAATCTGGAAGAAAGCACTTCTCATGCCTTTGCAATGGCAGAATATTCCGGAACATTTTGTGTGGTGTTTTATCCTAAGTGGATTTACCTCGCCATGACGTATTTTATTTATGTATTAATTACTTATTATAATTTTCATTTTTATATTCTCTTGTTATATCCTTATTGTTGTAGTGTCTCCTCTCGTTCGATGCAAAACCCCATCTGCTTATTTGTTGTATCTTTCCCTTTGGTATTGCCTTGCATATTTTGGGCCCTTCTAGCCAACAAATTAAATCTTCAACATCATTATTATAATTGCTTGAAGTCAGAGAGCAGACAGAATTGTTAGCATGGCGGGTCAAATGCTTAGCAGTATTTCGTTCGCTTTTACTTTCTGAGTTTAAATTCTGCGGAAGTCTACTTTTCCTTTCCTCCTTTCGGATCTTTAAAATAAGTATCGGTTGAGTTCTGGGGTTCGATGTAATCGCCTTATCCCCTACCATGAAATTACTGGCCTTGTGTCAAAACTTGAAACCAGTATCATCATTAATTGCATGGTGATGATCTGGCAGAGTCGCTAGCACGTGGGGTACAATGCTTAGCGGCATTTTGTCCATCTTTACGGTCTGAGTTCAAATTCCGCCGAAATCAACTTTGCTTTTCATCCTTTCGGGATCGATAGAATAAGTACAAGATGAGCACGGGGTCGATGTAATTGGCTTGCTTCTTCCCCCAAGCCTGCTGGCCTTCTGTCAAACTTTCTAACTATTATTATGATCGGAGTTTTAACGTTCTGGTTTCGAATCACGCTGAAACTCAATATGTATGTGTATATATATATATATATATGTATGCATTTGTGCGTGTGTGTTTGTCCTCCACCATCGCTTGACAACCGTAATCTGGCGGTTCGGCAAAAGACACCGATAGAATGAGTACTAGGCTTACAAAGATTGATTCCTGGGGTCGATTGGTTAAGACTAAAGGCGGTGCTCCAGCATGACCGCAATCAAACGATTGAAACAAGTAAAAAATAAAAGTGCATATATATACATATATATATATATATATATATATATATATATATATATATATATATATATATATATATATATATATATATATATATATATATATATATATATATATATATTGTTAGACTTTGCTTTATGTAACAAAGTCTTAAGATTCGTAGTAGCTGTTGCTATGGTCAAATTGTTGGTTGCCATGTGAAGTAGGTTTGGAAATGGTAGCGTTACTTAAAACCTTACTGCTGCTGCTACTACTACTACTACTACTACTACTACTACTACTACTACTACGACTACTACTACTACTACTACTACTACTACTACTACTACTACCACTACTACTGTTGCTGCTGCTGCCGCCACTGCTGCTGTGATGTTAATTTGAGTGTAGCGAATGATTGATTGAATGCAAACGAAACGCTTACGATTGAGATTGGCGATGAGTATGATGATGATGATGACGACGACGACGATGATGATGATGATAATGATGATGATGATGACAATGATGACGATGATGACGATGATGATGGCGATGCTAAGGAGGAGGAGGAGGAAGAGGGGGAAAAAGAATTGAAGGATGAGGAATAGGTGAGGGAGGAGGAAAAAGTGGAGGAGTGGAAAGAGATGGAGGAAAACAAGGAAGAGGTTGAGGAGGAGGAGGAGGATGAGTTGTTAAGGGAGTGGATGAGTGTCATGGTAACGACGATGATGATTGTGATAATAATGAACGATGTAGTTGATGATTTGTACGACGATTGCAAAGATGATAATCTCGTTGAGGATGGTGATTATGATGATGATGATGATGATGATAACCAGATTTTACAGAAACATAGAAGCACAAGGGTCTAGCATGGCCGCAGTCCCATGACTGAAAGAGGTAAAAGATGAAGAGGAGGAATTAAGTCAATTACATCGACCACAGTGTGTAACTTCTCCGCCTCTGCATTTTGTCATCGCTACTACCTCCCCTCTCCCCCTCCTCCTCCTCTCCACCTCCCCTCCTCTCCACCTCCCCTCCTCTCCACCTCCCCTCCTCCTCCTCTCCCCCTCCTCTTCTCCCCTCCTCCTCTCCCCCTCCTCCTCCTCCTCCCCACCACCTCCTCCTCCTCTCCTCCTCTCCTCCTCCTTCTCCCCACCTCCTCCTCTCCTCCTCCTCCTCCTCCCCACCTCCTCCTCCTCCTCCTCCTCTTCTCCTCCTCCTTCTCCCCACCTCCTCCTCCTCTCCACCTCCTCTTCTCTACCTCCTCCTCCTCTCCACCTCCTCCTCTCCACCTCCTCCTCTCTACCTCCTCCTCTCTACCTCCTCCTCCTCCTCTCCACCTCCTGTCTCCTCCTCCTCCTCCTCCTCCTCCTCTCCACCTCCTTCTCTTCCTCCTCTCCTCCTCCTCCTCCTCCTGTCTCTTCCTCCTTCTCCTCCTGTCTCCTCCTGTCTCCTCCTCCTCCTCCTGTCTCCTCCTCCTCTTCCTCCTCTCCTCCACCTCCTCCTCCACTCCACCTCCTCCACTCCACCTCCTCCTCCACTCCACCTCCTCCACTCCACCTCCTCCTCTCCACCTCCTCCTCTCCACCTCCTCCACTCCACCTCCTCCTCTCCACCTCCTCCTCTCCACCTCCTCCTCCTCTCCACCTCCTCCACAACTTCCTCCTCCTTCCTCTCTTCCCCTCCTCCTCCTCCTCCTCGTCATCATCATGTGCAACATTATCATGTGCAACAACAAACACAACCACAGCAACCACAACAATAACACTCTTCTGATCCCTTTTTCCCGAGACAATAATCCGAGATGCTTCTCTCTTCGCTGCGCGATTCTGAGAGGCCACCAAAAGAAAACACATAACACGACCCTCCAAAACTATATCTTTCGTTTTATTAGCGCGAACCCGTGTAATCCTGATCCCCCAATAGATTCATTAACGACAACCTCAACCTCATGCAATGCATCATAATGGAAGCTGGTAACAAATCTGACTTTGCTGGGAAAAAGCGGGAGGGTGGGGTGGCCCTTATCAATTTGATCAGCCAAAAACCTTCTCATCTCGTCATGAATATCCTTTAATAATTTTCGTTTTTTCTTTTTTTTTTTGACGAAATAAGGGTTTACGGTGGTTCTAACCGAGAAATTTTCTCAGTTTATTGTTTCTGCCAGCAACTTTAAAAAATTATTTTGTTGGATTAAATCTTATTCGTCAAATAATCGATCATTGGAACAACCCCGGCGTTTATGGCCTTCACGAGAATTTGATGGATTTGTTGCAGTGTTATTACTGTTTATAATCCAGATTAATCCACCACAGAATTCTTGTGGCTATTTCTCTACCCCCACCCCACCCCCGCCTCATCAACTCCGCAACAACTCTTTTTGTTGTTTTATTTTAAAATTGATTTAACAAACAACGATTGATGTGATTGATGAGTGAATGAGCGTGGCTTAGGGATCATACTGTTTCATTCACCATCTCGCAAGAATACGGTTTCGATTCCCGCAGTGTGTTGCGCCCTTGAACAAAACACTTCATTTCACGTTGATCCTGTCCTTTCAGTTGCTAAATGAGTGACCCCGTGACGAAGGGTACTCCCATTCGGGGTCAATATTTTGATCTCGGTTCACTAGCGAACCGCTCATGCCCTCACCCCTCTAGTTACGCTTGTGTCTCAGTCATTTATGTGGTATGGAAACGGGGTAACCGGCCTTGCATTAATTCTTATGGCTCGAGATTATTTTCCCCGAGGTCAATGACGATGATGATGATGATGATGATGATGATGATGATGATGATGACGATGATGACGATGATGATGATGATGATGATGATGACGACGACGACGACGACGATGGTGATGATGATGATTACGTTAATAATCCTGTCTAGTATAGGCACAAGGCATCTAGCATTCTAACGACTCTGCCAGCTCGCCGCCTTCGATGACGACGATAAGGACGACAACAATGATGATGATGATGATGATGATGATGATGATGATGACGATGATGATGAAGATGATGACGTTGATAAGGATGACGATGACAACAGCCTTGACGACGACGTTCATCCTCGACCTATACCTTCCCACGCGTGTTAAGTAAACAATATCACATTGAATGTGTGCTAGAAAAATTGATCCGAATATTTGTTGTTTGAAAACTGACCTGGGGCTTAATAATAACCACAGTAATTATGCTACACATTAAATGGTGTAATTCTAGATAGACTGTGTCTGAAAGGGGAATATATGTCCATGGGGCATTGTTGCAAAATGTTTAATCATAGGTTAGTGGTATAAGGGAAGATCTTGGTCAATACATCACCTCTGCTATAGATCAGATGATGCAGTCCTAAATATAGACCATAACTGAGAGGATGGTCCTTGCTGTATGTATATATGTATGTATGTATGTATGTATGTATGTATGTATGTATGTTTGTATGTATGTAAATGTGTGCGTATGTGTGCATGTATGTATGTGCGTATGTAGGTATATGTGTGCATGCATGTTTTATGTACGTATGTGTGTATGAATCGACGTATATATGCACGCTCGGTGTGTATGCATTTATGTATGCAAGCATGCGTGTTAATATGTATGTATGCATACATGCATGTATGTATGCGTGTATATGTATGTATGTATGTATGTATCTGTGTCTGTGTATGTATGTATTAAAAACGAACCTTCACTAACTACCCTGCCTATCTGTCTCTGCATACCTGTCAATACCGGCATGCCATACGATCTGCAAATCTAACAAGAGGCCTCAAAAGACATTTTAAGATTTACAAAGATCAGAACTTAAGTGCAGCTCTTGGTGGTCCAAAGCAGATATGCAATTTATGTAGGTGTCTTTTGGAAACATTGTCTGGTTTTAAAAAGCCACATCAGATCCCACGATAAACATAGAGGTGGTCAAACTCTGTTTAAGGAGTAAACAATCACCATGTATGTAGATATGTATGTGTGTATATATGTATATAACATATGGTATGATTATAAACAGGGTAAACTTTTAACCATTTCTCCGCAGACTGTACAAGCTTTTATCACTTAACACTTAAGTATTTAAACAGGCAATATCAGGCCCAGACATTCTACCTGATTCATGATCAAACTGTCCAAATATGGCCCCTCACACCAGCTCTACAAGATCATTCTAAAAACTAATGGTTACTTCATCAAAATTTCAAAGCAACAAGATTAATGCAATATTAATTGAAAACATGTGAATAAATAAGAATTACTTTTGATAGAATATTACATTGTGAACGCTATAGGGTTAACTCTAATGACGCACTGATGTTAAACTTTAAAATCTGTGACGCAGCTATCGTCTGTCAAAATGAGGAAATTATTAAATATGGATGACTGCATGTGTATATGTATGCAAGCCTGTCTGTCTGACTGTATGTATGTGTGTATGTATGTATGTATGTATGTATATATATATATATATATGTGTGTGTGTGTGTGTGTATGTAAGTTCTATTTCTCTTTTTAACCGACAGTAAATTTCGCACGACCACCTGCTTGAGAACAAGGTTATGAAGGATCTCATCTTGTTTTCTTCATAATCCTTTAAATATTAAGAATGTCTTCCATATTTATATATTCAAACATATAGAAATCATTTCCAGCGTGTGAATTAAAGATTTCCGTTCTCTCCTCAACAAATCCCAATTCAGACATACTTTGCTCCAGACGGGTCGGTTACATATGTATGTATGTATGTATGTATGTATGCATGTATGTAGCAAACATATATCTACAGATTTCTGAAAGTTTATGCTTTAAATTTCTGTACTAAAATATTTCCAGGTTATAGTTTTCGAATATATATATATTTAAACAAAAAACTACGATTTCTTTAAAAAAAAAACAAACAAAAAAACATCGTATAAGCAGTATTCGGTGAATTACGTGTAGAATAAATATCTCGTTGCTTATCAAGATTCTATAAGAAAGCAGAGAGAATTCTTCAGAAATGCACTTTGGCGGAGTTCCAAACAAATCTCTTGACAATTTCAGAGCTACGTTCTTCAAAGCAAATAGATAAAAAGAAAAAAATTGCAAACATGCACGCGCTTGCTTTCCTCTTGTATTTACGTCCGTGCATACGTAATATATACATATACACATGTATACATATATACATACATACATGTATATGTATATATATATATATATATATATATATATATATATATATATATATATATATATGAATATCTGTGTGGGACTATGATTGTATGTGAGTGTGCGCGCCCACGTGAGTGCGTGAGTGTGTGTGTGACGTCGTAAAACAGCGTGGGAAAGTAGGCATAAGAGAATCTCTTAGAAACATGTTAAGATGGAAACAATGTACGGGTCTTCTTATTTATATATATATTTATATATATATGTTTATATGTATATATATATATATATATATATATATATATATATATATATATATATATATATATATATATATATATATATGCATGTGTGTATAAGGTTATATATAGTTATATATGAATCTGGGTGAATGGTATACATTTGTAGTCGTATACAGTTTTGATGCATACATTTAGGTAAGGATACATGCATCTTTCAGAATGCGTATACCTTGTATACACACGCGAATACAAACATACATATATATATATATATATATATATATATATATGCATCGACGTACATAGATGTATACTTATAAATGCATTCATATACATATATATATATATATATAGACAATCAGAACGAAAGAGTGTGATGTACGGATGGATGAACGGATGGATGGAAGAACCGTTGCATATTTGTGAATGAATATATCGTTTAAATGTGAATATACATACACACACACATATATGCATGTATATATATGCATACATATACAGGTATGCATATATCACGTGACATGCGTATGATATGCGCGAGTCAATTTCTTTCGAATCAGTCTAGGAATATGAAGGAAAATTGTGTTATATTGTTGATACAAGTGTATCATTCTGCGTTCGTTTGTCACTTCGCAAATGCATATAGTCGTTTGTTTACCTATAGTACATTCATATACATACTCACAGACCTATACAATAGCGCATATACTAGTTGAGATATATATATATATATGTATATATATATCAGTATATGTGTGTGAGAGCAGATAAAATCTAAAACTGTGTAACACAAAGTCACACGCACACACACGGACACACGCGCAAGCAAATGCATGCACACATATGTGAATACATGTTTACAGGTTTCTGAAGGTGTTTGTGTTTGCGGACATTTACATAGTAATGTTCAGGTATATGTTTAACATTTGTACTCACACACATACACACAATCGTGTATATATTCGTACATATATATAGAGATATTTTATGTATTCATATATACTGCTCTATATATGTGTGAGTAAATGCATATATATATATATATATATATATATATATATATATATATATATATATATATATATATATATATATGTATGTATGTATGTATATATACAGACACACATGCATACACAGATGTGTATATGTAATATAAGACACACACGCACGCACACACACACACACACACACACACACACACACACACACTCACAAATATATATATATACATGCATATATGTGTGTGATTCTGAAGGAAAACACTAGAGAAGTATAAAACAAAATTATTTATTTTTTTATTTTGTGGACAGTTGTTTGTTTTGGTGTGTACGTACGTACGTATATATGCATGTATGTATGAATACATACATATATATATATATATATATATATATATATATATATATATATATATAGAGAGAGAGAGAGAGAGAGAGAGAGAGAGATAATATGTGTGTATATATATACATATATATATATATATATATATATATATATATATATATATATATATATATATATATAGTCATATACGTGATGTGGCGGTGGGGTTGAAATTGTGTGTGTATAGGCACGCACATATACATACGTACGTATTAGATTTTCACTGCTTATGATTATTATAGGTGTGAAAAACGAAAATCTGGCATTAGAATAAATATTCTCAATGTTTGGAAGATTGTTTGGTGTGGCCAAAGTCGGAATGTTTCCAATTGGACGACTTTCAAGAATTTCAGAAGAATAGAATATACCTCTTAAATTGTAACAACAAATACACATACTTGTAAATACACAAACATACCTACATATATATACATATATATATATATATATATATATATATATATATATATATATATATATATATATATATATATATATATATATATATATGCACGCATATGTGCCCTTGAGATGAGTTCATATATATGAACGTATAGATATATTCCTTCATATATATATATATATATATATATACATATGTGTGTGTGCATATATATATATGTATGTTTATATGTGTATACGTATTTTCCTATACATATATGTATATATATACACATATATATACGCGTTTGTATATATATATATATATATATATATATATATATATATATATATATAAACAATGAACGCCACTAACGTGATCGGATTTTGCTGCAGGTTGCATTTCGCTATTTTTATGTTACAGTGCAGTAGAGCGAAAGTATCTCAGTGCAAGGTTATCGCCAATTTTGGAAATTACTCCGTGAGACTTGGTTGAAACTGACAAAAGGCAACTATTTATAAACTGCCGCGTTCAGGCATCTGGATATTGTCCAGTAGGCCCTTCCCCAGGTAAACTGAGGAACCCGAAGCCCTCCGCTGCCCACACTGAACATTTTTTTAACAATTATGGATTGTATTGGATGTAATGATAGAAGCCTAACTATGAGCACTTTCAAG
>NC_142952.1:6461972-6469472 GCF_046866305.1 Octopus bimaculoides
CTATGAGAAACGAACACTCAAACTGCATTTGTCTCACAGCCTTACTCTGTAACATTACTAACGAAAGTGTTATAGTCATGTGTACGTAACAATACTAGCAACAGAGATAAAGAGAGAAATAGAGAGAGAGAGAGAAGGAGTAATATATGGGAAATAACGTACGATTTATATTAACCATATCTGAGCGATTGCCTCTACCATGTACCCGTATATACACGCAGACGCACGGACACCAACATGAATTCGAATATATGTATGGAGTCTGTTATGACACAAAAATCCCCCTATATACACAAGTTAGAAACTAATCTGTTATATATTATTCCATCAATCAACGTCCACCCACCTGTATCTCCCACCCACTTCCACTTTCTCCCACCCTCTCTCTCTCTCTCTCGCATATATGTATATATATATATATATATGTGTGTGTGTGTGTATACATACATATATATATATATATATATATATATATATATATATATATATATATATATATATATATATATATATATATATATATATATATATATATATATATGTATATATATATGTATATATAAGAGTAAAAAATGTAAAAGAGCATATATAAAAATATATGTACATACATATATATATATATATACATATATATACATATATATATATATATATATATATATATATATATATATATATATATATATATATATATATATATATATATATATATATATATATATATATATATATATATATTTATATATATATATATGTATGTACGTATATTCATAGACACGAAAATGTATATACGTATATAATACACACACACACACACACACACACACACACACACACCACACACATATATATATATATAGATATATATAAATGAATGTATGTATGTATGTATGTATGTATGTATGTATGTACGTATATATGTTGTGTCTATGCGTTATCTCCATTTCAAACAGTGGAATTGGAAGCATACTTGAAGTTGTGTCTGCGTTCATTGATATGAGAAAATAGGAATCGGTTATTGTGGTGAGAGAAAGAAAGAAAAGGAAGAAAATATCGCCACTGGCTATATATAATACCATAACCCCGCTTTTTATCCTAACATATTATCACTATATACACACCCGTACCCATATATACCAAAGTATGTAGAGATATGCGTGTATTTATGTAAGCGTGCATACACAACCATATGTATATGTGCTTGTATATATGATGTGTATGTATCGATATCTATTATATATATGTGTATGTGTGTGTGTGTATGTATGTGTATATATATATATCTATATATGTATACATGTATGTATATATGTATAGGTATCTATAGATATATTTTCGTGTATATAATTATCTGTATCCACATATACACACAAACGCACTGACATGCATATACTTACAAATACATACATACATCTATACATTTATATATATATATATACATACACATATACGTATATAATTATTTACATGCATGTATATATATATATGTACGTGTGTATATATATATATATATCCATGCTTGTTATGTATATGTCTAAGTGTGTGTGTATATATATATATATATATATATATATATATATATATATATATATATATATATATATATATATATATATATATATATATATATATATATATATATATATATATATATATATATATATATATATACATGTATATTTGTTATATATTCCTAACGTTTGCCAGGGATAGCAATGCAACAGCAGCAGCCGAAACGTCCAAAGTTATGTGGCCGTTACGTCGATATGTCAAGTTAGATCTTTATCACGAGAGTAGGACGATTCAATTATAGATGTAATATGCAAATCTGCACACAGTCAAACTGCATTTCACGCTAGCATTAGTAGAGAGTAGCCAACACTTGGTGAAAGTATTAATAATAGATTTTCTTTTCCTGGCCTCGGTAGGAATGTAACAAATGTTATCGCAAATGGTCTAAAATATACGTTTTATTTAAGTGGCATGTAATATATTTAGTACAGGAGTGCTGTGCTAAATATATAATAATATCCTATATCTTGGCCATGACTTTAAACTGCATCCGGTAGTGGGTCACTGGTTTGGAGATTTTATGAGCTTGAGGAGTGGGAGACCACTTTTCACCACTGTTGTTCCCTAGTTTTTTTGTGACCCGGAGTAGTATCATCTCATAAAATTGCAGCTATTGGTTAGATAGCGTGTAATCACTTCAGGTACTGCTATGTTGAAATCACGTGCTGCAGCTTAGCGGAGGTGAACCATTTCTACGAGAGAGTTTATTGAATGTCATTAGATGCTGAGTACATAAACGGGCAACAATTTCCAAAGACCAGGGTCAAGTACTTCATTTTATGAACTACTGTTATTAATTTATAGCCATGCTATGCGCAGTAGTGGTATTTCAGGTAGTAAACGACAAATGTGACTAAAACACAAACAAGTCGTTCATGCCACATCGCTCGATCGAGAAGTCTGGTATGGTAAAAATTGCATTAATCCGGGACATTGATCGATCTATATACCTATCTGTGTGTCTGTTTATCGGCCTCTCTGTCAGCTTATCCACCTGTCTGTGTGAATGTACGTACGTAACGTACGTACGTACGTATGTATGTATGTATGTATGTATGAATGTATGTATGTATGTATGTATGTATGTATGTATGTATGTATGAGTATGAGTGGGGTCGTGTGTGTGTGTGTGTCTGTGTGTGTGTGTTTGAATGTGTGTGTATGATTCCAGGATCCGTCTCACTGCGTATCCTGGTGGATAACTATGTCCTGTGGCCAACACAATCTTTTCGAGTGGATTTGACTATTGGAACCTGAAACAATCCCGTCGTATATATACGTGTTTATATATATATATATATATATATATATATATATATATATATATATATATATATATATATATATATATATATATATACATATATGGGATTGAACTCGGAACCAGGTTCTAACCACACAGCTATGGCCGTGACTATATGTACGTATCCACACAGGTACCATTATTATGTAAAGTACGTATTAATCTCTATGTATACTTAAGATCAATAATACCGTATTATCCGCTATTTGCCAAATCTTTAAACATGTCTTAACGTTATGTAGATTTCCATTAGATTTTGACACATTATGTCGCATGTTGGCAGCTCCTTACATAATATTCTATAGATGGTATGGTTCTTTGTGAATTCCTGAAAACAAGACAGACAGAATGACATTTCTAGCTGCAATTTTATATACTACGTAATATAATTTTACTATTAGACAGACAGGAATAATTCCTATTTGCAGAGCTTGAAGACTATTTAGTATTTATTATTCTATAAATATACTTTATGTTATAACTATGCAGACATATCAATGTAGAGATATATACCATGTTCGCTTGCTACGTAGAATCCATGTTTAATATATATATATATATAAATATATATATATATATATATATATATATATATATATATATATATGCGATGTACATAAGTATGTATGTATATATTTGCATGTTTTTATATACACATACACACACACGCATGCACACATATATATATATCTAAGTATATACACAAACACACATATATATATATGCATGCATGTTTGTATATGAATATCAACACATATACATATTCAGACATAAATATATATGTATATATGTATGTGTAATGTGTGCGTTGGTGTGTGTGTCTTTTTGTCTACGCATGTATATATATACTTGTGCTACATGTATGTATACACATATAATAATAAGCCAGAAGAGCGTGTGCATTAGTTTGAGTATGTACGAATTTGTGTGTGTGTGTCTGTGTGTGTCTGTATTTGTGCGTGCGTTAGTCTGTTGTAGTAAAGTAAAAACCAAACACGATCGCAAAAGAACGCATTGTTGCTTCAATATGCAACAATTATATATTAAATTCATGTTTCGCATGTAAGTCTTTGAGGTAGCTATTCCGGTACAGAATTAATAGAGTTATATCTGTCAGACGCCAGACTTACGTATATACAAGCATATATACGTGCATACCTCTATCTGTCTCTCCCCTTCTCTCTCTCTGCCTTTCTCTCACACTCTCTCTCTCTCTCTCTCTATCTCTCTCTCTCTCTCTCTCTATCTCTCTCTCTCTCTCTCTCTCTCTCTCTCTCCCACCATATAGAAGTGGGTGTGTGGTAAGTAGCTTGCTTACCAACCACATCGTTGTGGGTGCAGTCCCACTGTGTGGCACCTTGGGCAGGTGTCTTTTACTATAGCCTCGGGCCGACCGAAGCCTTGTGAGTGGATTTGGTAGGCGGAAAATGAAAGAAGCCCGTCCTATATATGTCTGTGTATATATATATATATATATATATATATATATATATATATATATATATATATATATATGTATGTGTGTGTATATGTTTGTGTGTCTGTGTTTGACACCCCAACATCGCTTGATAACCGATGCTGTTGTGTTTACGTCCCGTAACTTAGCCGTTCGGCAAAACAGACGGATAGAATTTCCATCTTTTACGACCTATTCAGCAAGAAATACAGCTACATTTCTACAGGCAGAACCAAGAATTTGATTTCTTTCAACAGGTACAATAATAGCGACAACGTTTAAGCAGGAGTTAAATGTGCTAAAGTGAAAGTGACAAAGCAAAAGGGATGAAGATATATTTAGGTTTAACAAAAGATACGTTAATAAAGAGGTGCACACATCATGCACATTCTTTTAGAATCTTTGCAATAGCAGAACTTGAAGTTTAAAAAAAAAAATGTTCTCAGTGGTACAATGTGGCCAATCATATTCTAGTGTATTAAGATGGTACTGTATATGTACCTATGAAAAGTATTTATTTTAATGTCACCTTTCAACTTGGTTTATAAGGATGAACTAGCCTTGAACTGTCGTTACCGGTTCAAGTTTATCCTTAGAAACATGATATCTACAGCAGTGTTTCCAAGATTAAATTTTGCAGCAACATTGGAGGCAGAGAATCTTTGATATTCTACAAATATTTTCGATTTTGCTTTTATATATTTATATAAACATCCGGTTCCAGGAATAATTAACGTTCTCTCGCGGTTTTTACCAAACGCTTTTTAGCAGCGAAGTATTTTCTAAAGATAGTTTGCATTTTTGACTACTCGTAAAGTGCCTCATACTTGAGTTTTTCTAAATAATAGAAATGTACATGAATTTGTGTAAAAAAAAGTTTCCTCACATTTTCAAGTTATTTTATTGAATTATATTTTATTTATCAGTTGTTTCAACATATTTTCTTTTCTTTTTTTATTTAAAGAATCATATTCCTTTTCTTTTCTTTCTCTTCGTTTCTTTCTTTTTAACATTGTGACTTTCTCTTCCTATACTCTATAAACCTAATGCATTTACCTCTCTCGTATCGTTGCTTCATTCTCTCTTCACTCAGTTTCGCAAAGATATGTCGAAGTAGACTGAAAGCTATTATCAAATTGACTTCTCTTTTTATAATTGGAAAATGAACTTGAAAAATCTTTATAGAATCTTCCATACATTTAAGCTATATAATTTATTTTAGTCACTTTTATTGTTTATTTAAGCAACAATTAAATGTTTTCCCTCTACTGTCATATATGTCAATTTCCATCTCTATTTATTTTTTCCTTCTTTTCTTTATATTAATGAGATTTTGTTTATATCACTTTTTTTTTCTTTCATTTATTATTCAACACTCCATTAAATTGAATACATTTACCACTCCCACTTGCCAGCTTTCTTCTCCACACCCACCCGGCTACGTACTGACATTATCATAAACATTATATTTTCTTATTTCCGTTTACACACTCCATATATAAGTATATCATTTCTTTCTCATGTTCAAGTCTTCTCTCTGCTTTTTCTTCCCTTCCAATTGAACACTTCATAGAATCGAATTAGTTCAGCTCCTTACCTTTTTTTATTCTATACTTCTATATTCAGCCAATAACATACACACAAGGTCTACAATTCCTTATTCTGCTACAGAACTATCCCTAATGAATATATCATTTCTACATAAAGCTAATTCTAGCTGCTGTTAGCATATCTTAGCAAAATATTCACGTTTTTTTTTTTGCTGCTATTTTTCTTCTCTATCCTTCCGTTAAATTTCTTTATTCAGCCCTAGCTATTCGCTTATGTCCCAACACTTTCCTCCCTAACTTCTCTCCATTATAAGGCATTATTTTATAGGCTCATATCTAAATCGTAAACTATTTTCAATGAGAAAATTTTAAAATTTAAGAATCGGGCTATTTATAAACTTCAATTTAAAAGCACATATAATACTTTACAAGACAGAAATTTATTAGAAAAATGCCTTTATCTGCGAGAAAGCGCTGACGAAAATCAGAATAATGGAGGTGCAAAAAATTCTAAACGTTAAAAGCTAACGTTACATACAGCACACATACATACGCCTATACGCCCACACAAACGCACACAGGGATACATGCACGTAAATAAACACACACACATACACGTTTGTATAAGGAGAGGTTCATGCATAACGCATATGTATATGTATATATATATATATATATATATATATATATATATTTATATATATATATATATATATATATATATATATATATATATATATATCAATCAAGTAATCTCTCTCTCTATCTCTCTATCTATATACGAGAAGTGTATGAAAAAATTTGAGCCTTGAAGTCTTCTGCCTTCGTTAAAAGTCTTGTACCATGCTTTGTTGTTTTTTTTGAGGCTCAGAACTTTCCATACACCCCTAGTATATATATATATATATATACTAGGGGTGTATGGAAACCAAAATAAAATTTGGGATTTGCGAAGGGTCAAAGATGGTAATAAAGACAGGACATTGGAGACATACAACAACCCAAACGAAAACAAACATGGAGGGCCGTTAGGCCAGACGAGGTAAGGTAGCGAACGCTGGAGGAATATTGTATTTGACAAGAGAAAAGATAGAAGGGGAGACGGATAAAAATGCGTCTGGTCTGTAAGACAGACTGAAAGAAAAGAAAGATGATCACGTGAGGAAAAAGAAGATGGGCGATGGTCATGTGTGACCAAAGAGAGAGAAAGAGAGAGAGAGAGAGAGAGAGTAAAGCAGAGAGTGTAAAGGAGAAAGAGGAAGAGAGAGACTGATAGAAAACGGTGAAGGAGAGAAAAAAGAATTAGGGAAAGGATATATACTTATGAAATATAAAATCGACATAAGGCGGTGATTTGGCAGAATCGTTAGCACGTCGGACGAAATGATGTTCGTCATGTCCTTTTTTACGTTCTGAGTTCAAACTCCACCAAGGTTGACTTTTCATTTTGTATTCTCGGGTTTGATACATTAAGTACCAGTTGAGGACTTGGGTCAATACAATCGACTCACCCATCCCTCGAAATTTGTGGCCTTACGCCAAAATTTAATACGAAAATATATGAACGCACTCACATATATATTTCTGAATATACACATACATATATATATACATATATA
>NC_142952.1:6471972-6489472 GCF_046866305.1 Octopus bimaculoides
TAAAGGTGGTGAGACGGTAGAATCGGTAACAAAACGCTTACCGGTATATCATGCGTCGCTACGTTCTGAGATCAGTTTCCGCCGATGTCGACTGTGGCTTTTATCCTTTCGGTATCGATAAAATAAGTACCAGTTGCGCATTGGGGGCGATATATTTGGCCTCCACTCTGCCTCGAACTTGCTGGTCTTGTGCCAAAATTATTGTTGTTGTTGTGAAGGCGACGGTCGGAGTGAATTGTTCGCACATTAGGCAAAATGCTTAGCGGCATTTCGTCCGTCTTTACGTTCTGAGTTCAATTTCCGCCGAAGTCGATTTTGCCTGTCATTATTTCGGGGTCGATAAATTAAACACCAGTGCAATCGACTAGTCCCTTCCCTCAAATTCCAGGCCTTGTGCCTTTAGTAGTAAATATTATTATTGTTGATGTTGTCGTTGTTAAGGTGGTGACCAGGGTGAATCGTTCGCACGTTCGGCAAATTGGTAAGCGGCATTTCGTCTGTCTTTACATACTGAGTTCAAATTCTGCCGAAGTCAACTTTACCTTTCATCATTCCGTAATAGATACCATTTGACGACTGGGGTCTATGTAATCGACCTGCCTGTCCCCCAAAAATGCTGGCCTTGTACCAAAATTTGAAATATCTTTATTGTTTTTTTCTTAAGGCGTTTTACCTTGGTCGTTGAACTGCCACTGGGGTTGATAAAATACGTACAAATGAAACAGCAGCGTCGACGTAATCGACTAAAAGTGCTGTGAGGCTTGTCCGTGCATGGCATCACACGTCAGTTTCGAAACTGGATGAATTTTTTTACAAAGCGAGTATCACTTCTCTTGCTCACGTACGGCATACAAAACAAAAAGCACATTTAAAAAAAAAAAGCGAACTTCTTTCCACTTGCCCGCACGAGGCAGATCCACGCAATGGATTCGAAATCGGAAGAACAGTTTCATGAAGCGATCTTTTTCTTCTCTTTAATCACACGCCCACACTCCATCCTGCGCAGTCCCAGCATCTCATTTATTTTCTCGAACTATGTATGACATTTATCGACTCGGTCAATTACGTGTCGAGAGTATTATGCAAGATTGATATTCTCATTTTAGCGATTATGTGCTGGTGTTTATCTGCTATCTCTTCTTTCACCAAAGTAGACGATAACACACGCAATGATATCATTATCTTTATCTAGTCTTATCGAGATCTAGAAAGAATCTTGACGTATATGTGTGTGTGTATTTATATATACAGAAATGGATGAATAGATAGGTAGTTAGATAGATAGATAAATAGATAGATAGATAGATAGATAGATAGATAGATACACAAATACACACCGACGTATATATGTATGTATATATACACACATGTATATGCATGTACATATATATATATATATATGTATATATATATATATATATATATATATATATATATATATATATATATATATATATATATATGTCCAGCCAGCCAGCTGTCTATCTATCTCTCTATATTTATGTATCTATGCGTGCGTCTATCTATTTATATGTATGTATGTATGTATGTATGTATGTATGTATGTATGCATGTATGTATGTATGTATGTGTGTATGCACACACACACACACACACACACACACACACACACACACATCTACATATATACTCACACAGTAATAATTTCTTGTATAATTACAACAAAATGGAATTTAGAATGAAATTGAGTAATGTTTTGGTTCTTCCCAAGGGACATAAACGAAATGAAATAACTAATTGTTAAATCGAAATTCAACTTTAATATTGTTGTTGTTGTTGTTTATGTTATTCCTGACGATGTTATTACTGTTCTTGTTGTTGTTGTCATTGTGTAACTCTAGGTTAAATCTGAGCCGGCAGATCTGTATATACAATTGAATCGTGATATAGTACCTCCTGGAGTGTGTTTCAAACGAGATTGCACGAAAGCTTTCTCCTGCCCTAAGGCTCTCACAGGTTTCTACTCGTTATTAACTTATATTTCCATAGGCACAAGAACGATACTTTGTTTCGTTTTTTTTTTTTCCTTTTCCCTTTTCCTTTTTCCTTGCGAAGAACGTTCCCCGAATTGGAAATTCGTTCCCGAGCCACATGCTTTCGGTTTCCAGCATTTTCCCAGCACAGCATCTGACACGAATTCTTCATTTATGATTACACGAAATAATTTTACTGACCAATGACTTGCGGTGAAACTTTTCCCCTCTCTCTCTTTCTTCCGCGTCCTCTCTCAACCTCTCCCTACGTTCATATATTCATCCATATAGCAACACGCATATGGCTTAGTAGTTAGAGTGTTGGACTCGTGGTCATAAGATGGTGGCTTCGATTCCTGGACCGGGCGACGCCTTGTGTTCTTGAGCAAACCACTTCCTTTCATGTCGCTCCAGTCCGCTCAGCTGGCAAAACATGAGTAATCCTGTGACGGGCCGGCGTCTCGTACAGGTGGAGACAAAATACACGCCCTGAAACCGGACCTTATGATGAGTCGGTATGACACGAGAAACTAACTGCTTTATATGTGTTTATGGATTCATTATTGCAGACTGAACGATACGGTTTATGATTTGTATTGTTATATGTTCGGGCGGTGGGGTGTACAAGTTCTTTAGAGATAAGATTGAGTAGGTAAATAGAATTAGGACAATAAATAAATAAAAACGATGGAGGAAATTTAAATACATATATTTAAGTACATATATAGACTGTTTATATACTCAACAAATGTAGCAGTTACTCTATGAAGGAGTTCCTAATTTGCATACCGAAAGTGTTTAACACTCTATAAATACCAGCGGCCTATCAACGGGGTATCTTAGTCCACATAGCATCTAGGTATATACATTACATATACACAATATATATTGTCACATTATACACTTTGTTTATACACATTTTATATACACAATATATATATATATTGTCTTGCTCAAGGACACAACTTGCAGGGATGGGACTGATTCTACCATTGATACTACTACTACTACTATTACTACTACTACTACTACTACTACTACTACTACTACTACTACTACTAATACCACCACCACCATCACCACCACTGCTGCTGCTGCTGCTGCTGCTGCTCCTGCTACTTATAGTGTAATAACATTTTTAGATTATGTTACTAATTTGGTGGACGGTAGTGGTAAGGGCTTTGGGATCTCCCTAAATATCACTGCCGGCCCTTGGGAATTACTGCGTAAATATTGCTGCAACTGCAGCTGCTGCTGCTGCTACTACTACTACTACTACTACTACTACTACTACTACTACTACTACTGCTACTACTACTACTACTAACAAGAACAACAAAACGCCCGCCAACATCAGCGACAGCTACACTATCATTGACATGGTTAACACTACAGCCACCACTACCACCAATACCACCACTACCACCACTGTCAACAACAGCAGTACCATTTTCATCACACCGTTGTGAAGAGCATTCATACAGCCATCGTCAAGACGAACAGCAACAATCACAACAATACCAAAAAAAACACTACCACAACGACTACTACACAGTCACCACCACCACCAACAACAACAACAACAGCAGCAACAACAACAGCAATAACAACAGCAAGTAATCATATCCCAATTTACAATCAGCTACATGGTCATTTTGGCTGATTTTCAATATTTTAACAAGACAAAATTACTTGCAAAGCCATTTTACATTATTACCAATAACATTGATACATTATATAAAAAATAAATATATATGTATTTATTTCTTTTTTACATATTGAACTGTTGTTGCTTTTCTGTTGGTGATGGTGGTGGTGGTGATCATGATTGGTGCTGTTCTATAACCACCGTCCTCAGCATCAAGTCAGTTCTGTTCCGGTATATCTGTGATCAAAGGGCTTTTTTTTTAAACCGCCACACTTATGATTTCAGAGGTATTTTTAAAGTCTATTATATAACGTCGTCAATTATTATCATCATCATCATCATTATTATTGTTATTATTATTATTATTATTATTTTATGTTTGACTTTTGTTTTGCATTTGTACAAGTTGGATCCAAGTCTCACCCAGAGACCTCAAGAGACAACAAGTTAGAAGTTCATGTAGGTGTTATGTCTAGGGTACCATATATTTGGATTTGTACAGTTTTGTTCAAGTGAATGTTTAAGAAACCATAAGAAAATTATGTGTTTGCTTTAAAATTTGAGATCACATAGACAGTATTTTACGTCGGATATGGGCAGTTCCCATGAGCACTATCTTTTGAACTTCAGCCATTTTGGGGTTTCCTGGTATCTGAGCTAGGTAGTAATCAGCCCGTTTCGCTGTCATTCCCAGGGCACCTATGACAATAGGTATTGTTTTCGTCTTCAGATTCCACATTTTGCTCATTTCTATTTCAAGAGCTTTATATTTGCTCAGTTTTTGGTAGGTCTTGACAGGTACGTTTATATCGATTGGGACAGTCATATCAATGAGGAGGCATGATTTTTGTCTGAAGTCTTTCAGTATGATGTCTGGCCTATTTGCGTCTATCTTTCTGTCAGTTTGAATGGTGAAGTTCCAGAGGAGTGCAATGTGATCATTTTCAAGTACTGGGGGTGGTTTGTGTTCCCACCAGTTCTTATCATGGGGCAAGTCCAGGTTTTTGCATATTACCCAGTGAATATATTGTGCAGCTCTATCATGCCTGTTGAGATACTCTGTAGGCGCAAGCAGACTGCACATGGAGACAACATGATCGATGGTCTCATTTTGTTGTTGGCATATACGACATAATGGGGAGCTGCCGTTCTTTAATATGTTGGCCTGGTAGTTCTTAGTGTTTAGTGGCATTTCGTCCGTCTTAACGATCGGAGTTCTAACACCACCGAGATCGACTTTGCCTGTCATCTTTGCGGGGTCGATAAAATAAGTACTAGTTGAGTACTGCGGTCGACGTAATCCACTTAGCTCCTTTACTGAAATTGCTGGCTCTATACCAAATCTTAATTCATCATCATCAAGTACCAGTTACACACTGGGGTCGATGTAATCGACTTAATCCCTTCCCCCAAATGTGAGGCCTTGCGTTTCCAGTGGAAAAATCTTATCATTGTAATCAATATTATTATATGGCCTGAAGGCGGCGAGCTCAGAGAATCGTTAGCACGTTGGACGAAATGCTTAGCGGTATCCCGCCCGTCGTTACACTCTGAGTTCAAATTCCGCCTAGGTTGACTTTGCCTTTCATTCTTACGGGATCGCTGAATTAAGTATCAGTGAAACACTGGGGTCGATGTAATCGACTACTCCCCTCCTCCAAAATTAGAAAGAATTATTGTTATATGACCTAGTGGTTAGGGTGTTGCACTCACAATGGCGAGATCTTGGTTCAATTCCTAGACATTGTCGTGCGTTACCTTGCATATTGAGCAATGCACTTCGTCTCACGTTGCCCTGAGATCTCTTCGATACCTGATGTGTGGTAGACGGGGCACCTATTCAGCCAGTGTCGGTTTGACAGAGGCAGTGAGGTAATCTAGAGAACATACATTCTTGATCACTATACACAAATCATTTGTGCAGGTCGATCGAAAAAAACATAAGACGTCTACAACGAAAGAATCCATTATTGTATGTTCAGACGCATATTTGGAATCACCGATTCCGTCACAAACTGAAAATCTGTGGGGGAAGGGAAGTAACTCAGTCTTAATATCAATTACCTTGTTTAAATGCAAAAAGTAGAGATATCTGAAACCATTCAATGATAGGTGGCACTTACAAGACTAGTGCTATTGCATCAACGCAGAAAATCATCAGAGGTAAGAATAGTAACATTGAATATTTATTAAAATAATATCTTTATTTCCAAATAAGTCTGGTTGAGGCTACTTAAAAACATTTGTGGACTTGGTCAAATTTCGCAAAATTCTTCATAGAAAGAGTAGTAAATATATTACAGAATATATTAGGCGGCGGAGGCAGAATGATCGGAGGTTCCTAAGAAAGGGTGGATGAAGAAGAGCAAGGCAGAGCTGAAGGGCGGATATTTTTTGATGCATTAAAATGGAGAAATAATGTGGGGGAAATTGGATGAAATACGGCAAAGTAACACACAAAGAAAATTAAACTACGTCGTAAAAAAGTGAATACGTGAAATTATCAAAAAAAAAAAATACGTATATGTGTGTGCATGTGCCTGTAGTATGATTAGATATGTATATAAAGGTATATATATATATATATATATATATATATATATATATATATATATATATATATATATATATATATATATATATGTATGTATGTATACACGCGCACACAGATCCATCTCTCTCTCTCTACTCTCTCTCTCTCTCTCTCTCTCTATGTATATACATATATATATATACACACACTTTCTATTTAGAAATTTGTTTATCGTTTTATCCAACTGCATCATTCTATAGCTATCTGTCTATTTACTTACCTATGTATATTCAAAAATACACAAGTATATATATATACACATACGCACACACATAAATATATATATATAAATGTATGTATATAAACACACACAAATGTTTATATATACAAACTTTAAAATTCCATTACTGTTTCCATCAATAATTCTGTTTGGAGAGATCAGCTGTTCCATGAATATTAATTCCTTCAATATTATTATTATCATTATTATTATTATTATTATCATTATTATTATTATTATTATTATTATTATTATTATTATTATTATTATTATTACTATTATTATTATTATTATTATTATTATTATTATTAGTTATTGTTGCTGTTGTCGTTACTTTTTTATGTTGTTGCTGTTATTCACGTAGTTGATGACGATGACGACGACGACGACGATGATGATGATGATGATGATGATGATGATGATGATGATGATGATGATATTGTTGTCTTCATCAGCATCATTGTTATTTATGTTTTTTTACACATATTTTCCATCTTTCTCTCTTTGCTTATGTTCAAAACGTATCCCTCATTTGCATACATATTTCCTTTTGTCACAAATGGCTGACAACAGGAGAAAATATCGCAAAATACAGGAAGCGTAAGGTCTCTTGTTTTATTTTCATTTTCCTATGCATCTCATTGCAACTAACTTCACCAACACGTCGGTCGTTCTTGATACATCGTAATATTATGCGTACGTTGTGCATTTGTTGGATGAAATACTAGCGATAAAGGAGCACCGAAAAACGTAGAAGCGTTCACATGTATTACACATGCAAACACGCATATATACACGCATATATACAGCGAACCCTGCTGTACTCTTTCACCACAACTTTCTCTCACTCTTACTTCCTGTTTCTGTTGTGCCTGTAATTCAAAGGGTCAGCCTTGTCACACTCTGTGTCACGCTGAATATCCTTGAGAACTACGTTAAGGGTACAGGTGTGACTGTGGAGTGCTCAGCCACTTGCACGTTAATTTCACGAGCAGGCTGTTCCGTTGATCGGATCAACTGGAACCCTCGACGTCGTAAGCGACGGAGTGCCAACAACAAGAAAATTGTAAGAATAAAAGACGAACGCTTTTTATCAATAAATTGAATTGAGGAATTGGAGAAGTCCTGGAAGAGAAATTAGTATTCTTCAAATGAAACTTTTGGAAGCGTTGGACGTTTCGAAATGAAGTGCGCATGCGTATTTGTGCGTCTGAGTGTGCTTGTGTATTATGAAATGAAGACAAATAAGGAATAAGTGTTCGTGATGTTTAAATATACATTTACGCACCCATCAAACCTGTCAGTTATTGACAGGTTCGTTCTCTTGTGTCAGAATCCAGACACTAACCAAAATGTTGCTAACTAGATTTACAAATACTGAACTGGTTTATTTTACGCCTTGTCTTCAGAATATCGCGTGCTAACCACCACCACCACCGTCATCATCATCACTAACCAACACCACCGCCGCCGCCGCCAAGACGTCCACACCATTGTCATCACCACCACCGGCACCGCCAAAACAACAACGAAGTAACAACACCAAGATCTTGAATAATCATGACGAGAACAATATCCCGATATTCACTACTACTACTACTACTGCTACTACTACAACTACTACTACTACTACTACTACTACTACTACTACTACTACTACTACTACTACTACCACCACTTCTACCATTCTTATCAGCACCATTCACACACTCATCAGAGAGAAAATGCCAATATTTGTCTCGTAACATCAGCGCATTCAACAACTCTGTTATCACATGATGATGATGATGATGATGATGGTGGTGGTGGTGGTGGTGGTGGTGGTGGTGGTGGTGATGGTGGCGTTGGAAGCAATTGTTTGTGATGATGACGACGAGCAAGACTACAACCACAGTCACATCGTCAACGACGAAGACGATGAGGAAGGTAATGATGATGGAGATGATAGTGGTGATGATGATGATGATGATGATGATGATGATGATGATGATGATGATGGTGGTGGTGGTAGTCTTTGTGATGACGATGATGATGTCGACGACAATGACGACAACCACAACCACAGCCTCAACGACGACTATCCAAACGATGAAGAAGATAAAGATGAAGAGGATGATGGTGATGATGATGATGAAGATGAGGATGATGGTGGAGGTGGAGGTGGCGGTGGTGGTGGTGGTGGAGTTCGTGATGATGACAACGACGACAATGATGACGATGATGATGACAGCGGTGGTCTTGATGGGGTGGGGGGGTAGTGGTCGAGGTCGTGATGGTGATGCTACCCGGTAGCGGTAGTGAGTACGATGATGATAATAATGACGATGATGACGGTCAATGATGATGATGAGTCCTGAGTTCAAATTCCGCCTAAGTCGGCTTTGAATTTCATCCTTTCAGGCTCGATGAATTAAGTACCAGTTGCGTACTCTGGTCGATCTAATCGACTGGCTTCCTCCTCCAAAATTTCCGGCCTTGTGCCTAGTGTAGAAAATAATATTGGTTTCAAACATAGCACAAAGCCAGCAATTTTAGGTTAGTTTGGTGTTAGTATTACTAGCGTACTATGGCGGTGAACTAGTAGGGTAGTTAGCACGTTGAACAGAATGCTGAGGGGCATTTTGTTCTTCATTACTGTCTGAGTTCAAATTCCGCCCAAGTCGACTTTACCTTTCATCCATTCGAGGTCGATGAAAATAAGTGCTTATTTAGCTTAATGGTTAATATAGCGCCGCAGTAATGCTAACCATCTACGGAGCATTTGAACTCAAAACATAAAGCATCAGGAGAAAAGCTGTTAAGCATCTTGTCTAATGTGCTCACTGTCTTATTGCAACTGTAATACTGACACCAAGTGGAGGCGCAATGGCCCAGTGGTTAGGGCAGTGGACTCGCGGTCATAGGATCGCGGTTTCGATTCCCAGACCGGGCGTTGTGAGTGTTTATTGAGCGAAAACACCTAAAGCTCCACGAGGCTCCGGCAGAGGATGGTGGCGAACCCTGCTGTACCCTTTCACCACAACTTTCTCTCACTCTTACTTCCTGTTTCTGTTGTGCCTGTAATTCAAAGGGTCAGACTTGTCACACTCTGTGTCACGCTGAATATCCCCGAGAAATACGTTAAGGGTACAGGTGTGACTGTGGAGTGCTCAGCCACTTGCACGTTAATTTCACGAGCAGGCTGTTCCGTTGATCGGATCAACTGGAACCCTCGACGTCGTAAGCGACGGAGTGCCAAAAACAACTGACACCAAGCTAATGCTTCTATCATAGCAGTAATTCTAACCATCTTGGCAGTACTTGAACGCAGAATATAAAGAGTCCCAAGAAATGCCGTTAAACATTTTCTGTGACGTGCTAACAATTCTACAATTTCTTCACTTAAGTCCATCACTATTAATACCATTATAACAAGCTGACTACCATCAGATTCCGAAGAATTTCTGTCACCATAACAGCTACCACCATAAACAATCACTAAAATCCAAACTGCCGAACACAACCAGCCTTCGCCACCTTCACCGTTTACACATTCCAGTAACCCCTCTTCGAAGCTAGCATCAGGTTTTTATCATGCTACTGGGACATGTCAGGCAACCGGTATTAATTTTCGCCGGTTTAGCTGACGAATTAAAATTTCAACCGTCTGACGTGAAGGAAATTCTCAATAGTTTCGAATCGAATCTAAGTGAAATAGTAATATCCGCCGACCACCACCACTACCACACCATACAACACATCACACCACTCCATTCTCTACAGCACCATACCGTTCCGTATTACGCCACATCAAACCGCCTCTTCCTCGCTCTACCGCAAACCGTCACCGTATCCATCGCTTCACTCTCTCGCTCTCTCCTCTCTCATATAACTTGCTTGTAGATTCAATTAAATTTTTTCCTCTGTATTTCGTACGACGGCCGCCATCTTTTATTTCATTTTCGTCTCTCTCTTTCTCTTTTCTGCCACATTGAGAAAATACTGGCGTAATATCACGTGACGTGGCACGCATTTTTGTAATAGTCAATTTGGAATCGTCGAATCGTCGATAGAATTTTAGGATGAAAGAAAGGATAGGAAAGAAGACGAGAAGTATAAAGGGGAAAAAGACTTAAAAAAAGACGAGGAATATAAAAGGAAAGGGACATAAAATGAGAAAGAAAGAGTTATTTGTAATCCAATGGAACTTTCTCTTGTTCTTCTTCAACAAGAAAAAGAAAAAAAATAATAAATAACGATAGAAATTAAAGCCAACAACAACAAAAAAGAAAGGAAATTTGGCTCAGTTTATAGGACTTCACTAATATATAGTTGTTTTATCTTTTATGTATGTATTTTTTTTTTTTCTTCATGATGGTTCCTTGTTTCATTCTATTAAGCAGAGCTATAGGTATGTGTAAGTCTTAGATGTTTGATGTATATAAGAATGGTGCGTGCGCGCGTGTGTGTGTATGTGTGTGTGTGTACAGGTTTGGGTGTGTGGTAAGAAGTTTACTTTCTCAACAACGTCATTCCGATTTCAGTCCCATGGCGTAGCAGCTTGGACAACTGTCTTCTACTATTTCTTCCAGCCACCCAAAGCCTTGTGAGCGGATTTTATACACGGAAACTGAAAGAAGCCCGTCCAATTGACATATATATATATATATATATATATATATATATATATATATATATATATATATATATATATGTGTGTGTGTGTGTGTGTGTGTGTGTGTGTGTGTGTGTGTGTGTTTGTGTGTGTGTTTGTGTGTGTGTATATATATATATATATATATATATATATATATATATTCATTTATATATTATCTTTTAGTCTTTTACTTGCTTCAGTCATTTCAATGCGGCTATGCTGGAGCACTGCCTTTGGTCAAGCAAATCGATCCCAGGGACTTCTTTGTGTGCCTAGTACTTATTCTATCGGTTACTTTGGCCGAACCGCTATGTTACAGAGACACCGTAAACGCACCAGCGTTATATATATATATATATATATATATATATATATATATATATATATATATATATATATATATATATATGTATGTATATTACCAAATAACTACTATGTTACGCATGATTCGATGAACATTGATCGAAAGATCCTTTGCCACAATTGCTAGCACGAGAATCAGATTTCCAATCAATCACTACTTGATGACCGTGGGTACCTTTTCGAACTTTCCCCCATCAAAGTTTTGTTCTTCTAACCTAAAATTTTCGAATCTAATATTGATCTAAGCATTCATACAGCTAAACGTCTTATTTAAATATTTAAAACATATGTTGTGTGAAATTGGTAATGAAGTCACATGACCGGTTGCCTTGTTTCTCTTGCTCATGTTTATATATTTTGTGTTTGTCGTTTGATAACCTTTTCAGACAAAACTTTAATAGTATAGGTTGTCCGTATTAGCGCTTATAATAATATCTTACAAGCAATAACACCTAATATTTTACTTGGATGTTTTTTTGTAATTCCGTGTTTATTAATAATTTGGATGAAAGTCACCGGTACCGGCAATTTTCGTGGTATTAAGCGGCTCCTAAGTAAACCTCATAGAGTAACTTGGAAACGGGTAATTCACTGAAAATTGAATATATGCGTGCGTGTGTGTGTGTGTTCATATATATGTATGTCTTATATATATATATATGTGTATAGTCTCCAATCGAAAATTATGGTACCGTGTACTACTTCTTAACGTAACACGTTACATACACACACACACACGGGTGCATACACATACACACACATTTTTATACATACATACGTATATGTATATAGTCTTCAGATTTTTGCGTGGGGGTAGGCGATATTGTGAAGGGGTCCAGCCGGAATTCCAAAGGTTAATTTCGAATATTACAATTGAGTTGACAATAAACTTGTCTTTGATCACAGGGAATTTCGCTGCCTTTGTGATGTTTCCTAGCCGAGATTCTTTAGTCACTGATCCATCGATCTAATATTTCGATTGAGGATCGTAAAAGAGAAATCAATCGCATTCAATAAAGCACAAATATTGTGTTGCCGCTTGGGAGACGATTCCGTTTGTTCTCTAAAGAATGGCTGATTTCAATAAATATGGTCTTTCAATTCGCTTGAAAGAGGCTGGCGGAGGACTGAGTAGGAAAAAGTGGCGGTACTTTAAAATATTATTGCAGATTTTCCAGTGTTTAGATTGGGACAAAAATCATTCGACCGTTGTTCAAAACTGTTTTGTTGTTGTTGTTGCTGCTGTTGTTGATTAGTGCGGTTATTTAACCCCAGGTCGACTTTAATAAAGAGGTCTGACAGATCTATCATTGAAATATATTTCAGATACAGCTATACAGATTTTCTTTTCTCTGGAACTGCATACCTTGTACTACACTACATTCTCTACTGGGTTATTTTTATGATTGAAGAGGGTATGGTTAGAAAAAACAATTCTATTTTTTTTCTGACAGGGAATTCCAGGCATTAAAAAGTGAAGTTACCTTCACGAATCATACAGACACATAAGAGCTATTTTGTCGGTTTCGTCTGCCGCGGTAAAGGTTCTGCCACCACGCCACCTTGCGGCCACGAAATGATTTATAGACAAGGTTGATTTCAATATTTGTACTCAGACCACAAGATAACAGAACAAATATTGACACAAATTCCATTCGGCACTCTGACGATTCTAAAAGTTTGCCATCTTAAGGTGACAAGATACAAATTGTATATAACAAAAATTATTAGTATCGAGTTTGAAAATTAAGAAAATAAAAAGTAATCGGAAAGAGAAAGTTCTAGTGTTGAAAACCATTGATTACTGCAGCTGCGATGTCACTAATCTGTCTCAGATTAGTTTTTCTTGATTCTTCTGTAATTTGGAATCTGTGGAAAGTTCCAAAGCTTTCTTCTGCTGCCAGAAATTCGGAAAGTATTCAATTATCAGAAGTGAACTTTTTGAAATCTATCTGTATATATATATATATACATATATATATATATATATATATATATATATATATATATATATATATATATATATATATATATATATATATATATATATATGTATGTATTTACACACATATACACAAACGTATATATGTATGAATTGTATTCACACAAACGCATACACACACACATATATGTATATGTATATATATATGTGTATATATATGTATGTATATGTAAAACCACAGGAAAGAAAGATTTGCAACGAGTATTTAATTGAATTGTTGTGATTGATTCTCTAATGGATTTTTCTTTGCAATTTGGTTACTTAAGGTCATATATATTTTTTTTGTTTGTGTGTGTGTATGTGTGTGTGTATGTGTGTGTATGTGTGTGTGTATGTGTGTGTGTGAAGTAGAAGATAAGGCAAGAAATCCCTGGTGTTTAATTGACCCATGCAAATGCTAACCCTCATCATCTTCACTTGTCCTCTTGATCGTGAGCTCTATACCCTACCCATTGAGCCCTACACTTTCTCGAGAAAAAGAACTAAAGGAGACAAATGAACGAAATGATAAAAAAGAAAACTTGACGTCGCTGCGATTTGAACTCAGAAAGCAACGGTGGGGAAAAATATTGCAATGTATTCTACTCGAAGGCTCTAATGATTTTGCTAACAGAACGCCGAACCCGACCCTTCCTATGACCACCACCACTACTGTCACTCAGTCATAGCTTTGGATTACAGATCGAATCTGCTGACCTGGGGTCAAACTACACCACGCATTTGGTTTGCAGCTCTATCGGTTCCTCCATTCATTCTAGGACGGTATAATTTTAGACGCCGAATAACAAGGGAATTTGTGATATTTATGCCTTTCCCAAAGGGGGCGCAGGTCGTGAACTGTGTGAAATTAATTCTCAGCGTATAAAAATCCGAACATTTGTCCCTAGACAGAACGAAACAACTATTTTAATTTGCTTTCTGCCTGAATTGTCATCTAATTTTCTAATTAAGCTAAGTTGAACATTTTTATTCGTTTTAGAAGATTTTCTAATTCTATTTTCAATTTAAGAATTTTACACACGTGTTTTTTGTTCACTACTTTTTATATATTTATTATTACCATTATTATTATTATTATTATAATTATTATTATTATTATTACTATTACTATTACTATTATTATTATTATTATTATTATTATTATTATTATTATTATGTTTTTTTAATATAGTTTCTGAAAATTTTCAATTTGGACTGTAATACTCCAAAAATGAAATTTAAAATTAATCCATTATATTACTTCATTGTGTTATATTATGCTGTACTACTTCTAAATTATTCTCTTCATTATCGCTAGCTGTATAAAAAACAAAAACAAAATAACAGCGGAATAAAAAAAATCTGCCAAAAATACAAATACAATTTTAGACTGCTTCATTTAATACTGAAAATTAACGAGGACCTAATGATGAACATTGACTGAATTGCCTAAAATTAGCAATAAATAGTGATATTTGTACTAGATAATAGGAGCGCTTATAACTGTATACACCCACGTCTTGTCGTACGTTTCCTCTACGAATAAAATATCGTCATAATAAAATTGATTGCTGTAATGCAAAATTTTTATCAGTCAGTATCACACACGAAGCAAATATTGTCGTTACTTGGCTGTCCTTGGAATTTCCCGCTTAATTTTGAAATTTTCATATAAAGAACGATCTCGTTGCTTATTACCGCTCGCAAAAGAATAAATTATTCAGGTTGTTATATTCGGTTTGCTGTGAGCAACGGCCGTATTATTCATAGCTCAGGGAAAGGAATTTAAAGAGGTTGATTCTGGAGGCATACAGGATTTATTGCATACTGAACTCCGAAATTATGAAAGGCAAACTCGGTCTCAGCGCCATCCGAATGCAGAACATCAAGACAGGTGAAATGCCGGTAAGTATTTTGCCCGGCGTCCTAAAGATTCTGCCATCTTGCCGCCATAGAAGATATGTAATATTAGTAGCTGTGAGTGTAGGCCAGGCATGTATATGTGGTAAGGAGTTTGCTTCCCAACCACATGGTATCAGGTTCAGTCCTACTGCGTGGCATCTTGGGTGTCTTCTACTATAGCTTCGAGGAGACCAAAGCCTTGCAAGTTGGTTGTAGTAGTCCGAAAGTGAAAGAAGCTCATCGTGTATATATATATATATATATATATATATATATATAGGGAGAATTCACAAAAAAAAACAACAGACGAAGACAGATAGTGTAGAAAACAAATAGATGTATTAGTATATTGTTCGGGAATTGAAAAAGGTTTTAACGTTTCGAGCCTACGCTCTTCCACAGAAAGGAACACAGAAAGAAACAAGGAGAGAAACAAGGAGAGGAAAAATGTGTGTAGTGGTCTCAGCGATCTATCATGGCGAATATATATATATATGTGTGTGTGTGTGTGTGTGTGTGTGTGTGTATTTTCCCTTTGTGCCTGTATTTGTCCCCCACCAGTGCTTCACAATCGGTTTTGATGTGTCTACGTCCTCATAAATTAACGGTTGGGCAAAAGAGAGGGCGATTGAATAACTATCAGGTTTGAAAATATATTGGAGTCAATTCGTTTGACAAATATTTTTTAACACGATGCTGTAACATTATTGCAGTCTAATGACTGAATCAAGTAAAAAAAAAAGAGGAAAAAACTGGAAAGATTAGGGATCTACAAGCCAACACAGTCGAACTTTGATCTCATAAGTATAAAATAAAGATCTAACCGTAAAGTAATACAGTTTCAAATTTTACCACAGGGGCAATTTTGGATGGGAGGATGAGTCGATTACAACGACCCCAGTATTTCACTGTTACTTATTTTATCGACACCGAAATAGTAAAAGGCAAAGACGACCTCGGCAGAATTGGAACTCAGAACGTAACGACGGGCGAAATACCTCTAAACTTTTAGCCTTGCGCGCTAACGATCCTCCCAGTTCGCCGACTTAACCGGGGTCAACTTTGTCTTTCATCCTTTTGGAGTCGATAAATTAAGTACCAGTTGCGTATTGGGGTCGTTCTAATCGACTGGCTCCCTTCCAAAATATTTCGGGCCTTGTGCTTAGAGTAGAAAAGAATATTATAGGTATATCTATAGTACTTCAACCACAAAACAAATGAAAAATGGTGATTAATAGATTAATAGAGGGATATATATCACTGAGTTGGAAAACATCAAATAAAGTAGATTTTCTATTTGTCACGTGAATTGCCTTGAGACGAATTCGGTATGATAGCAATGGCGCTCATGGTATGATAATTTCTGTTTAACATTAAGGGATGTGAATATAGGATAAATCAAAAAGGAATGAAACAATTGGACCCAGAATGTGATGAATAGGTTCGGGACAGTTGTGAACGTAGCATTCTATAAGGAATGTTATCTACCGTATTTAATGGACAAAAAATACAAAAAAAAAAACAAGACAAAACACGTACTATTTATTTCTTCAATAAAAACAAAAGTTTCAAAAGCTCCCTACGTTCCATGTGAGACCTGATAACAACAGGAGGCACTGTGGCCAATGAAAAATATTGTGTATACAGCTTTGGCTGATACAATGGAACAAATATTGCAAGAAGTAAGAAATCTCATGAGGCTAATAAAGCAATAGGTCGGAACGTTGATGAATAAAACCGGACAAGGCGGGCCTCGCATTTTGTATGTAAGCTGGTTTTAGTTCTCATTAACATCCATCTCTCTTATTCTCTCTCTAACTCTCCTTTTCCTATCATCATTTTCTCTTTCTTTCCCTTACTTTGCTCTCTCGCTATTTGTGATATTCTGTCTGTTTGACAGTATGTCTATCTATCTATCTATCTATCTATCTATCTATCTATCTATCCATCTATTTCTCCCCCTCTCTATCTATCTATCCATCTATTTCTCCCTTTCTCTCTCTCTCTCTCTCTCTCTCTCTATCTATCTATCCATCTATTTCTCCCTCTCTATCTCTCTCTCTCTCAGTCTATCTATCTATCTATCTATCTTAACTTATCTCCCCAACATCATTATTGTCATCATCTCTCTTCTCCCATCTTTGTTCATTGACTTAACTTTTC
>NC_142952.1:6509583-6512083 GCF_046866305.1 Octopus bimaculoides
TATATATATATATATATATATATATATATATATATATATATATATATATATATATATATATATATATATACGTGTGTGTGTGTGTACGTATGTCTATGCTTGTATATATAAATGTGTATTTGTGCGTATAAACACACGCAGAAAAATGAGAGGGGGGAGTGGATAAATGATAGTGAATGTCGTATATGTATACACGTTTGTAGAAATGTATATGTGTAAGTGTATGTGCGGAAGTGTCTAGCTATATTTTTCTTTCACTGTCTCTCTGCCTCTGTCTCTTTGCCTCTTTCTCTCTCTCTCTCTGTATATATATACATATATATATATGTATGTATATATCCATGCATATACATAAACATATACGTACATGCATACATTCATACACACAACATACGTATACACATATGTATATATATATATATATATATATATATATATATATATATATATATATATATATATATATATATATACAAGGAGAGAGACACAGAGAGAGATGGAGAAAGGCGGAGAGAAAGACTGAAAGACACAAAGAAGGAAGGGGAGAAAGAAAGAAGGGAAATCATCAATGCCCATTTATATGGTTTATATATTAATGGATACACAGATACACACATAAACACACACACGCACGCACACACACATAGACACATACACACATAGACACACACACACACATAGACCCCACACACACACATAGACACACACACACACACATATGTACATATATTGGCGTGTATGCGTGTTTGTTGCAGTAAATATTTGTATGATGGTTTGTCAAAAGACATGTCACGTGTCTAATCGTAAAAGCTTACGTCATCGTTACGTTATTCCCTCGCTTCATCCATCCTCCATTTGTGAAGACTTTATTGGTCTTATTGATGTATTTTCGCTCCATTCCGTCCATTCCGTCCCAGCAAAGCAACACGTACATCCGGCATATAGTCTATACCTAGCTCACCCAGATTCTCACTTGTTCCGATGTGCGGCTCACTTTCTGTGCTTCCGATGCTTAATCAATCATGAAGAAATGGAAGCTTGAGTGAATGAGTTCTTCGCCTCAAACTGGTATCAGTGTGAGATCAGAAAACTGGGAGAAAAGTGGTTTTGCAACACGATGGCCTCTGTTTGTCGTAAGTTGTCGAAAAAATTTGCCAAAGTATTGCAAAAATTTTGACTCCACACAATATATCATATATGTGGTGAGTGTGTTGCGCATGAGCGTGAGTGCGTGGGTGCTTGTATATATCTACATTAATAAAAATAGTGTTGGTGACGGTGGTGTCAAACCAGGTGAATGGTACAGTTTAGTGACCAAGTAGTCTACAGTCGGATTTGAACTCTGATCGCAGGTAGCTTGAACAAATCTCATATGGTTTCCCATCAAACGTGTTAATAATTTTGCTGCTCAAAGGTTGGCACGTTTTATCGAATTCAGTTAATGAGATACGCATAAACCACTATATTCAGTTCTCAGTTATGTCCCTTTAACACATAGTCGAATTTATTTCGCTTAGGTCTCGTGAAATGTGTTTCGTTAGGTTTTCACCCGTTTAAGAAATCTTACAATATATTTCAATCATCCCTTCCTTCAACGAATTCCTGATATAAATACACAATCGAACTTTTCTTTCCGGAATCACATTGACTGTACATCTTGTATGCCGTTTGTTTTGAAAAGTTTTCCTATCCGTTTTACAAAACTATAACTGTCTCTGGTCTTCCTCCGTAGCCATATTTTGTGTGATTTCCAATAAAAGAAATCTCAGTTGGCTTTAAAGTTTGCAGCGAGATAAGTGAGAAAGACAGATTGAATTTATAAAGCAGTTTAACCCGTACGTAAGCCATAAGAAATTTCAACTACGACAGATAAATCGTTTTCAAAGTTTGAACCTGAAATCACGGACAAAACAAAACCCGTAAAATACAGAATTTCATTACCGATGAAAGTATGGGAATAACTATTCGCATAACATGGTGCCACGACCTGAAGAGAGAAAGTGTATGTTTGCGTGAGTGAGGCTTAGAGGAAGAGGCGAAATAGATAGTGAGAAAGAGTGAGAGAGAGTTTGAGGAGTAAAGAAAGCCGTAAAATCCACATCCCACATCAATTGTCCATAAATGTTTTCTTTCTTGGTGACATTAAATGTTATATTCCTGACAGCTGTGTAACTGCTGTCGGAGGGGGGGGGGGCAAACCTAACGCTTTTACTTGTCTGTCAACGAATACACTGTATACAATACTATGGTTTCTTATCTTAAAGGTTTTGTTCGGAATAAATTTTCTGTTTTTATGAGGGCATAGCATAGTCTCATCAATTTATACTGCATAGCTGGCTCGATATATGTTTAGATTAAGTCCGCTGCAAAATATACGAGTGATTGGTAAAAACTGATGGTGCTATTACTAGATTGACATAAACCGAAATAAGTATACCAATATTTGTAAAATGCATGTTTATTATGCAAGGAAACTTTTTGCAGCGATATGTCTCTATAG
>NC_142952.1:6519583-6529583 GCF_046866305.1 Octopus bimaculoides
TTTTAATTAAATTTCACTAAAATTTGAGATTTTCTAGCTAATAACAGAGAGAGCGAGGGAGAAAGAGAGAGAAAGAGAAAGATATATATATATATATATATATATATATATATATATATATATATATATATATATATATATATAGAGAGAGAGAGAGAGAGAGAGAGAGAGAGAGAAAGAAGTGGGGATTCTTTGTTTAAGGTATTGGTGTGCTAGCTATGGCAGCTAAATTCTGCTGGAAAACAACTGATCAAGAGCTAGACAACTACGACGACAACAATAATACCAACAACATCAATAAATGTAAGGCTAATGCGAATGAAGGGAGGATTCTCTGTGCAGCCGACCAACTTTCAGCAACCTGGTCTTCTCTAAGCTACACTGAAATTATCGTTAAAATTGGAAAAAAATGTTTTGAATAAAGTATTCCTGGCTATATTTTTGTGAAAATAAGATTGCATTTGATAATAATAACTAGAATGCTTTCATAATATGTCTGCTTGAACAGTAACGACCTGTGGCTAAATAACAATGCAAGTACAACGGCAAGAATAGCAACAGCAGTAACAATTTCATTGATTAATTGAAGAAAAATAGCTGTACTGATTAAAAAGTTTGCGAAAGAAAAACAATTGAAAGCTCTAAAATTACTAGTAGTAATATAGATATTACAAACACTAACATTCGTAAAGAAAAAAAAAAAGAAAAGAAAAAGAAAACACAACCATAAAGTTAAAAACAAAGGAAAAAGTGTAGTTATAGTTTACATATTGGCAGAGAGAAAATAAAAAAGAGATTAAAAATTCAATTATCAGAAACAGCCAGATGTTAGCTCAAGTTATCTCCCTTAATGATTTTTATTCTCTATGTTTCAGAGGCGAAAAAATAAACACTGCAATATCAATAAAGAAAACACAAAATAAGTTATATGGAAACCGTAAGAGTATTCTGTATCGTGTCTAGAAGGTACACTACGCATATATAATACATATTGTATGTATACCTATACGTGTATGTATATGAAGGATATATATATATATATAGGTATGTGTGTGTGTGTTTATGTAGGGATATATATGTAAGGAAGATAAGGAATGGAATGGAAATAAAAAGAAAATAAGCTTAACAAATATCTAAAACTATGGAGTATGAATATAAAGGAGTGGGATAAAAACACAAAAAAAAAGGTGAAACCAAACTGTGAAACCTGGGAAATACGTATCATAATTTCAAACGGCAAATTGTTCTCAATATCCTCTACATGTGATATTGATTAGGTGATATACATATGTGTGTGTATGTGTATGTATGTATGTATGTATCTATGATTGTATGCATGTATGTATGTATGTATGTATGTATATACATATATATAGATATATGTGTGTATTTATGTGTATATACATATATAAGTGTGTGAATGTATGTATATACATATATGTATGTGTGTATGTCTGTGCCTCTGTGTGTGTGTGTGTGTGTGTGTGTGTGTGTGTGTGCTTCTGTGTGTGTCTATATGCGTTTGTGTCTGTGTATGTGCATATTTATTTTAGCTCTTCACTTTTTTTCAAGTACATTGCTAAATCTATAGATCTGAAGCAGTATTGATGTGCGTGGATATGTACACAAGCATGTATAAATATAGCTACATGTATATATATATATATATATATATATATATGCTCACAGAAACATACATAAAAATGTATGCATGTATGTATGTATGTACGTAAAATAGAAGTGTCTGATTAGTTTCCAAAACAGGCATGGCGTGTGGTGGTTAAGAATTACAATTCGCAATCGTATGGTAACGGTGTCGATTCTACAGCAGATTGGCACGATTTGGAACTAATGACTATCAGAATATTCTGCAGTAGATCAGTGTATTAAGTAGGAAATTGTGCCGAATCTCGTCATGTTTGTGTGTATGTGTATATACATATATATAGTTCAAATTTGTAGAATGCAAAAGACGAACACAGGTAAGGAAGCAACAAGTAGGTGTATTAGTTTAACATTTGTGGTGAATGGAAAATCCTTTGATGTTTCGAACCTAAGCTCTTCGACAGAAACGACTGAGAGAAAATAAAACCATCAGAGAACAAGAACTAAAAGAACCATGTGTGTGTATGTGTATGTATATATATATATATATATATATATATATATATATATATATGGGAGAATGTACGAAAAAACAACAGACGAGGACAGGTGGTGTAAATAACAAAAGGATGTATTAGTATGACGCTCGGGAATACGGAAAGTCTTTGACGTTTCGAGCTACGCTCTTCAACAGAAAGAATACGGAGACAAGGAGAAAAACACGGAGAAAAAAAAATGAATAGTGTTCAGTCAACGGTCAATCATAATAATGGCTAATAATGACTGACCGGAAGTTAGAAATTCTTTTTTCAGGAGATATATATATATACTTACATACATGTATCAGTTGATATACGTGTGTGTGTATATATATACATACATATATATATATATATATATATATATATATATATATATATATATATATATATATATATATATATATATATATATATATATATATATATATATATTCGATGATGTCAGGGAGGACAGAAACACAACAAGTATATGAGAATATATGCAAAAATACGAAAACAGCTAATAGCGTTCGTTAGTTAATATCTCTGATCTAAAAAAAATGTGGTATGGAAAATAGCTGTAACCGAGATAGCGAACAGTTAGAGTTTGACGCTTATTGTAATACAGAGTCGAATATACTTACAGACAATGGAAATGAGAAGTGGTAAAACTTCGAATAGAATTCCTTTCATGAGAAACAGACGGAAGAGAAAGTTCATGAGGATATAATAGAAGAGAGACAGAGATATAGAGAGATAGCGAGACAAAGGTGTGAGGGAGAGAGAGCAGGTAGGAAAGGAGGGTTATGGGGAACATGAGCAAAACATTGTGGGATAGGAGAAATATCAGACTGTGTAGGAGAGATAAAAAAAGACAGAGAAAGGGTGGAAAAGAGAGCGATATAAAGAAAGTGAAGAATGGTGACAGAGAATTCATAGGGAATAAAAGAGTGAACGGAGAAGACGAGAGGTAGGGCAATAGTCGCAGAAAACTTTAAGTAAACAATGTTTGGGATAAATTCCTCGTAGTGTTGCAATGAAAATAGAATAAAATTGCGTACAGTGAAAAAGAAACGAGAGGAATTATGTAAAGAAAACAAGGGAATTGACACACACGGGAATTTACATACATAGACACATACAAACATCCATTCATCCACTGCTGAATGAATTTTTTGTGATTTTTACTACATTAACAACATGATATCTAGCTTCAGTGTGCCAGAACTTTGAAGTGTGATGTGCAAGGAAAACATTTAGCGAAAACAGGAGGGTGCAACGTGAAGGAGGATATTTTTTTTCGTGAGTACGGATATATCTTTATAATGAAATACATCAATGCAATAAAATGTGATAATATGACCTTTTCTTGTAAATATGATTTGCATAGTCACAAAATAGCATCCTGATGCTGTCTGCCGTCATGTTTATTTCTAGAATTCTTGAAAGCAAGCTTGCATTGATTTAATATCCTGATGAAATCTCTCTCCCACTCTCCTTTCCTCTCTTGTTCGTCAATATTTGCAACAAGAACTTCCGAAATACATCACATCTAGATGTGAAATGTATGAAATGTAATTTAGTGGATATACGACACCATGTATCTTTGGGAACATCAGTCAGTCGGACAGAATCTTTTGAAAATGAAATGGCGACCTGTAATTTCCTAAAACGTCAACATAGATCGCCAACCTGAAGGCATGTCAATCTTTTAACTCAGATACTGTGAATGTTCTATTAAAAGTGTTGTCGTTTTATAATTCTTGGATCTAACTTCCTATAATACTTTCTTTAATTTTTGTCGGAATTAATTTCGGAAATATTTCTAAGAAAAAAAAAAAAAATGAAATCCTTTATGAAAGTTTTTTTAAAAAATATTTTTACCCATAGCCTTAGCAAATATTCTCATTAAACTGATTTTCATGTGATATTTTCTGAAATCTTCTAAAACGTCGGATTAACAACAGGAAATGGTTAAATGTTATGTCTTCCAGGAAAATCAGGTTTGCCTTTTTTTAAAATCATATCGTTGCGTTATAATACGGCTATCTCAGAGACATAAAGGGTAGCAGTGGTTGAGGATCAGTCCTTGAATACATATTAGTTTCAAATTTTGGCACAAGGCCAGCAATTTAGTACTCAACTAGTATTTCTTTTACCGACTCTGAACACAAAAAGTGGAGCCATGCCGCTAAGCATTTGCCCGGAGTGCCAACAATTCTGTCAGCCCACTACCTTATTTCTTGTCTACATATTAATTTCAAATTTAGGTACAAGGTCAGTAATTTGGGGGTAAAAGTAAGTTGATTACAGCGACCCCGTGTTCACCTTGTACTTATTTTATCGATCCCGAAGAGAATTTGAACTCGGATCCGAAAGATGGGTGAAATGCTGCGAAGCATTTTGACTGGCTTGCTAACGATTCTGCCATCTCGCCGCTTTACTCCTTTATATAGTGATTTCAAAATTTAGCAATAGGCCAGCAATATCAATGGAACGGGTAAGTCGAGTACATTGACCCTAGTGCTTAACTGGGACTTATTTTTCCGACCCCGAAAGGATGAACGGCTAAGTCGACCTCAGCGGCATTTGAACTCAGCGTAAAGGAGGAGAAAGTGTCGCTGAGCACTTTGCCTGTAGTGTAAACGACTCTGCCACCTCGCCGTCCTTCTTCCTGTGTACATATTAACGGCGGTTTGTTGGAAGTATACGTTCTGCTACCATTAATTATTACTTTGAATTGAGTTTATACGTTACCCACCTAAGATTGTATGCAAATTTAGGATTCGTTTAAAGGCACTGAATATGTGATGGGGATAGTTTTTGGATATCTGATATGCAATAAAACAGATTTGAAACTTTTTAGTGATGAATCTATAAAAAAAATTCTGTTCAGATAAATTTGCAAAAAGACCTTTAATATCAGTAGAATAACAAAGCGGAATCATGTAATTTGAAATAAACTACTAAATCAAAACTTCGCTTTCTTTGGTATTTCACTGTTATACTTTCTTCAAGCAAATTTCTTCCTATCAAACGAAAACCGAGAAACTCTTCCTTATCTCCTGACAGTTTGAAATCCATCAAAAGATTGCTCAAACTTTCATGTATGAAGAGATTTGTATCTATAATCTCTTCTGGTTCATATTCGAAACGTGTCAAAAATCAAGAAGTACCATTAGCATCAGCAGCTCCGTCGATATCTATCTACATCTTTATCTTCATCTTCACTGGAATTGAAATAATCTTGGAGACGAATAGGAATGGTTAGTGGTTCATCAGGCGATATAAATAGCTGTCGAGAATTTAAGTTTTAGAAAAGAACTTTGTCCGTGTTTTTTTTTTTTTTAAGGAACATTTTATTTCTAACAATTCAAAAATTGCAATCTGAAAGATAAGATTTCTTCCTCCCCACCGCCTCACATCATCCGTACTACAAAAAACATTAATGGCTTCTTTACTTTAACTCGTTTCAAACCACATTATTCACATCTGATGAGATTCCTATGCTTCACCTTGGTCATCTTTGTTGATAATCCAAATCGGGATAATAGTGGCCCGCCCAGGAAATGAACGCCCGTGAGGTGGAGCTGCTGCTGCAGCGAGTGCCGCTGGCCATTCTTCATGGATACGTCATCACAGTGATTACTGCGGGAAAGGACAGAGTACACTATTTGAAGCCCGGCGACCCGTCTCCCATATCTGTTATTTTATATCCACTTGCATTTCTTTTCTTTCTCTTCCATTTTTATCTTTCAGTTTTGGTCCCTCTTTGAATTTAAGTGTGATATTTTAAAATGCGATCAACTATATAATTGACTGTACAAAGATTAAATTACCCAAGTTGAAAGGCAATATATCGTATATGTATATATATATATATATATATATATATATATATATATATATATAACTAATCGGTATACAGCACTTACTCGGTATTACCTGTATCCTCCGGAGTTTGGTTAAATCCAATACCCTCCTCAACCTTATATATATAATTTATATATATATATATATATATATATATATATATATATATATATATATATATATATATATATATATATATATATATTTATATATATATGTATAATTTATATCATTATATGATTTCACGCCACGCATCGTCTTCCAAGTAAGTTTTATCTTAATGATTCTGATGCGCACTCTATACAATCATTTTATTCTTTCATTATTACTACTGCTTCTCTCACCATCATCACCACCGTTGCAACAACAACAACAACAACAACAACAACAACAACAGCTACAATAATAATGGTAGCAACAAAATTAGGAATTTGAACATCAACAGTAAACTTTCGACAGTAACATCATCATCATCATCATCATCATCATTGTCATCGTCGTCGTCATTAACATGATCATCGTCATCACGATCATCATTATCGTCGTCATCATCGTCATCGTCGTCGTCATCATCATCATCGTCATCATGAATGACAATGGAATCGATAAGAGGAACGACCGCAGCAACAGCGAGAGGTTTCTTCCCCAGCCGCAACTGCAAGGAATTACCTGGGACTTGAGCAACAATGGAAGGGGATATCAGCAGGAAATAACGGATATTAGGAGAGAAATGGTTCTTCAAGAAACCGAGAGGAAAATGAAAAAAAAAAGATAATTACTTTTCTTATGTATCTACAATATAACAATGGGACTTGAAAAGTGCTTAAAGGAGCGACATATTGAAGATATCATTTAAAACAAACACACAGACCGCGTAGAAGCTATATTGGGACGAGACAAACAGGAAGCGAAACAGGAGGAGTTGGAAAGAATTTTGTTGTTTGATAGATGTAATTTTTGTTGGTTTTCTCGAACTGGCCCCAGGATCTAGCATTCGTATGATCAAAGATTTTGGAATTCTAGCAGAGAAAATCTTATTTTCTTTCAGATAGGTTTTCACTAACGTTATCTTTTGATGTTTATATTCTATTTATTCATTTAGTTGTTTTAGTAAATTAGACGGGCGGCCATGCTGGTGCAGCACCTTGAAGAATTTTAATCGAGTGAACCAGCACGATACTTTGTCGTTTTGTTTTAAAGGATGGTACTTATTTTATCGGTGTCTTTTGCCGAACGGCTCATGTTACGGGGACGTAAACGCATAAACACCGGTTGTCGAGCGGTGGTAGGGCATAAACACAGAAACAGAGAGACATACACCCATACATACATATATACAGACATGCAGACATATATATATATATATATATATATATATATATACATATATATATATATATATATATATATATATATATATATATATATATACACACATCATTAAACGTATATATATATATATATATATATATATACACACATCATTAAATGTATATATATATATATATATATATACACACATCATTAAATGTATATATATATATATATATATATATATATATATATACACACATCATTAAATGTATATATATATATATATATATATATATATATATATATATATATATATGTTATAAAAATACATCTTTAACTATATAATTATTTGTGTGTGTGTGTGTATGTTTGTGTACTTGTGTGTGTATGTTTGTGTACTTGTGTGTGTTTGCGCGCGCTTGCATGTAAGTGTTTGTCTGTGAATCAAACTGTACAAATTACTAACCTGTTTCTTTAAGTTTCATGATTCAATGACAGCCTCTTCAGACACGTAAACATTCTACTCCACGTTAAGCGTAGAAGCTTAAATATATTTGGTACAAAAAATAAATATTAAAACTAATTTGTGTTGCTTTTAGCATTTCTGTAAATCATTTGAGCAAAATCGTGCGCTTGAAACGGGTATTATTTAATTTTATTGGCATAGTAAGTCTATCTGCAATGCAAGAGTTAAGGAATAAATATATTTAAAATAAATAATAAATACAGAAGAAAATATATATCGGTAAGAGGAGATTCAATGCAACTGTGCATATTATGCAGTTGCATGTAAGTATGGATATGTGAGAGAGAGAGAGAGAGAGAGAGAGAAAGTGAGTGTGTATGACTGCGTGAGGGAGAGGGAGTGTGAGTGTGTGTGTCTACATTTATAGATATAAAATATAGAGAGAAAAATTGACATAATATATATACATTTATATATATATATATCTAAAATATATATGTAGATAGATATACATACATACATAAATAAAATGTATATACATATATATATATATATATATATATATATATATACATGCAGAAACACACATACACATGTATATATAGACATATATATATATATATATATATATATTTATATATTTATATATTTATATATATATATATATATATATATATATATATATATATATATATATATATATGCATACATACATGTATATATATATGCATACATACATATACACACATGTGCACACATATACATGTACACGTATGTTAGTATTGGACGTGTAAAATTACTTCGACGGAACCTTTTAATAGACCACCAACGAATCCCGCCGGGAGAAAGATAATGTAATTTTCGACATACTAGATTGATGCTACATTGACAAATCTTACAGGAAATTATTAATAGTCTTTAGAAATTGAATTTATTTTGGAATATTCAATGTACAAATTATATATTCTATTATTTTTGTAAATTTTTATAAGTATATATTTCCATTTTTCCTTTACACATTTCAGTCATTTTCATGTTCTTTATTTTATTTCTTGTTATTTTTCGTTTCATCAAAAGATGTTCGTTTAATTTTTTTATCGTATGGAAAAGATTAAATGCGGACAGATAATAAAATAGACAATTTTCAGTTGCTTTGCAATATCTTGATTTTTTTTATATGTATATATATATATATATATATATATATATTATTTTATTTCGATATTAATTTGATAATTTAGAAACAATATTGCTCATTTTTGCTTTAATTTTTTTGAACCACAAAAAAATCTAAATATACTTTAAAGGAAAGTGCATGACGAGACTTAATGTGACACAAGTAAATTTACATAATTATATATGTGCGTATATTTATAAATGTAAATATATATATATATATATATATATATATATATATATATATATATATATATATATATATATATATATATATATATATATATATATATATATACAGATATAGATATATTTCGTTAGCAAAATTTCAGCGCAAGACCAGCAGCAGTCTTTGCGGGAGGGGATTGGTTGATTATGTCCAACCTCAGTATTTAGCTGGTACGTACTTTATCGACCCCGAAAGAACGAAATGCAAATTGATAGCGCTGTGGTGTGAACTCTGAAAGTTGTAGATTAAAAGAAATGGCGCTAAGAATGTTCTCCTCTCGTAAACGATAGAATGCGCCAGTATGATCTTCACAAACCATAATGCTTCAAGTATCTTTTGCACAAGTATGATAAATTATAAAACCTGTACAAAATCTATACATACGGACATACATACATATATACATACATGCATAAATACATACGTACATATTCTCACAAACACACATACACACATACGTTATTTCTATGATTCGTTCTGGATCCTTTCTTAGGATTCTTTTATTATTTATTGTGAGTCTTCGTACTTGGTTGTAATTACTTCGGTCTCTCAGGACAAATAATTACAAAGAAGCCAGAAATTTTTTTCCGCACCTACACAAATTAACCCGTAACGCCATTAAATCCACGATTAGTGAACAAACCAAGAACATATTTATATAGCTACTTACACAAACATCTCAGATATGATTATTATGCGATATTTCAAAATATACAATGAAGTGCAAGTTATTAACGTGGCGCAGACAAAAAAAAAAACCCAAACATAACAAGGCCATTATTTACATTATTTACATTTCATGGACATTTGTCCTCA
>NC_142952.1:6539583-6542083 GCF_046866305.1 Octopus bimaculoides
AGAAAGAAAGAAAGAAAGAACGAACGAAAGAAAGAAAGGAAGAAGAGAAACGAAATGGGATTCAACCATTTAGGAACTGAACTGAAATGAGAGACACTCGTATTTGTTCCTCTCTCGAAAATTTACCAAGTAGTTTTGTTCAACATCATTTCAAATTAATTCCTTATTGATTTCTTACCAAGGTAGCAGGCAATTTTCTCTTCCTTATTTTCTATTTTTCTTTCCTTCTCTTTTCAGTCTCAAAGATCTCTATTTCGATTAGATGTTTGCCATAATTCATACATAAACGTTATTATTCCTGTATTTCGTCTTTGTATTATCAGAAACAGTCATCTAGAAGTGATTAATAATTTGTAATATTTACCACTCTAACCAGTTATGAACGGCCGTTTAGATAGGTGGGCAATTAAGAAACCCTCTTTGCAAATGCACGATTCGTAGTTCAACTCACTTGCACGGCCAGTATGCTAAAAGTCTCCTATCACAAGCAAGAGCTGCCAAAATTCGCTAGACACACTGAAGAGACTCTACCAGTCATTATTTGGTAATTACTCGATCTTCCAGTTTTAGTATTGCCACGATCTGACGCTTAGCTCCATTTTCAGAGTTAGCTCTGTATGTATGTATGTATGTATGTATGGTTCGATAGAAGGATGGATGGATACCAGAACACACCGGTCAACACCTCGAAATAATTTTAAAACTGTCAGTTATAGATAACATTTTAACCAACCAGAATTTCCAGTAGATAATAGTTTCCCCATCTTTTGGCCAACTATTATTTCCGGAATTCTGGTATGCATACTTAATACAATTTATTACTCATGGAACTATTTTTACTAACCAATCCCGTCATCAAATATTTCTATTTATAGAGGACCTCTTAACTTGTACTCCATTCCATACAGTTTTCGCAAAATATTAATAATATTTTAATCATTCTATCCATTATCTTCTGTGTAATTCTTTGTGATTAATTTCCTTAAATTTAGTAACTTTTGGCGGTTATTGATTATTCTTTATGTTCCTCTCTTTCAACACAAATTTATTTCAATATATTTAAGATTTAAATTTGGCTTCAGATTTTTGGCACAATGCCAGCAATTTACACTCTTCACCGCTACCAGCTCTTTCACCTCAACCACCTCTGCAAGATTTCACCAAATACAACACACTACCAATGCTCTCATCATAATTTCGGGCTACACCTTCATTAATCAAAGAAAAACTAATGCTGAATAAAAGACAAAATCGACTTTAGTGTTATTCGAACTCAGACATATACTATGAAGCATCTTCTACGGCATATGCCACATTTTTACCGTTTCTCTCAGTCAACATCCTTCCTGAAGAGTACAAAACTAATATAATACCGATATACAAAGCTGATGTAAACATATACAAAATTATCAATCGTTTCAGCAACAAAGCTGAAAAATATAAAACAGGATAAATGAGATGTAACAATAGTCTGTCTGAACAATCAGTATGTAGGTATGTATATATGAATCTATGACCATATGTATTTTTCCATGTATATATACATGTGTATGTGAGTGTAATCATATGTGTAAACGTATATATATCAATATATACACGTACACATTTCTATATGTGTATAGGATAAATGTATGTACATATGCATGTATATATATATAAATATATATATATGTGAGTAAAAATAAATACAAAAAAAGGCTTTTGTATGATCGTATATAGAGGAATATATTATTTTATTTAAAAGAGTTCCAACTCTGTCTCTTTTTTATGTTTTTTTATTTATATTCTTGTAAAATTTATGTGGGATATAGAATATGGAATATATAATATATAATATAAAAAAAGATGGATGGTACAATGAAATGAAGTATTGAATGTCTTATTGGTCATATCGGCCATGATGAAATACCACAAGGTATAGAAAATACGTATTCGCCTTTATATATTTATATATTTAATCCTTTGTATTGAACACTCAATATTTCATATATTCAATAAGACATATTCCATATATTCAATAAGACATTCAATACTTCATTTCATTGTACCATCCATCTTTTTTTATATTATATATTATATATTCCATATTCTATATCCCACATAAATTTTACAAGAATATAAATAAAAAACATAAAAAACAGACAGAGTTGGAACTCATTTAAATAAAATAATATATAAATATATATACGCATATATATACATATATACGTATATAAATATACACACATATATATATATATATATATATATATATATATATATATATATATATATATATATGTATCTACGAATATATGCATTTCTGTATATATGTTTGCATACATCTATGTAAGCATATGCATGTATGTATGTATGCATATATATATGTGTGTGTGTATACATAAATACATGTATGTAGGTAGGTATGTATTCCTACATGCATATATGTATATGTATATATGCATGTATATGTATATATATATATATATATATATATATATATATATATATATTACATATA